>NC_088348.1:18250000-18445000 GCF_036884655.1 Musa acuminata AAA Group
CCTAATATGATGAAATGAAATTATGCATGAAACACAAACGGGGAGAAGTTTTGATCATGCATGGTAGGATGCAATTTGATAAATTAATACCATCATGATTTGAAACATTTATGATTTGAAATTATGTATGCAATTGCTTTTTATTGTGATGATATATGCATATAATGTGTATCATGAATGCTTTAAATGATGAATGCTTGGTATCATGATCAAAATATTGATAAATGTTATGATTTATTACCAAAATGATGTATCATGTATGATATTGCCATAGTGATTAATTTATTTGTATAATGCATGAAATAAGGATACAAATGTAAAGTTTTGAAGTTGTGCATATTTTAATTTGAAAACATAATGATGCACAAATAAGATTGATACTTACCTTTGTCATGATTTAGAAATTGATGTAAAGGGTCTTCCTTTCTTTTTGACAATGACAAAGGGGGAGATAGCTAGCTAGCTTGCACAAGACAAGAGAAGCAAAAATTGCAAATGTACATATTGCAAAAAGGGGCAAAACTTATTAGTTTGCTCAACTCAAAAGCAAAAAATGCTATCTTGTAATCTTAAGCAAAAGTGCTATCTTGCAAATCTTAAAGAAGCAATATGTGCCAAGTTACATATTTTGAAAAGAGGCAAAATAGTCCATCTTGCACATCTTTTTGCTAACTTCTTATGTGTAAAAGTTGATAACTTGCATACTATAAATTTGCATACTAAATGTGCAATCTTGCCTATCTCTAGAAGCAAAACATACTAACTTGCACATCTAGCAAACTTGCGTATTTCAAGAAGCAAGGGATGCTTTCTTGAACATCTCAAAACTGCTAACTTGCATGTTCTAAAAGTGTTGTAAAATTTGCTAGCTTGTATGTTGTAGTAATTGCTATCATACTACCTTGCATATCGATGACAATAGCAAAATTGCATGATGATAAAACTAGGAGATTATATTAATTATACAATGTGTTGAACTTGGATATTTCAAAAACTTGCAACTTGCACATTGCAATAGGAAGCAAGAATCATGAGCTTACACAAGAAAGCTATCTTGCATTTGCTTTCGAAATTTTTTGCTAGCTTGCATGTAGCAAAACTTGCATATCATAAAAATTGCTAGCTTGCAATCTAAAGAGAAGCAAACAGTTGCTTTATCAAGAAAAGCAAACATGCTAAACTTGTACATCTTTAATTACTCGATTGCATAATGATAAAATTTAACACTATATTTTTTCATGCAATGTATTGAACTTTATATCTCAAACACATAGAAAGTGACACTTCTCCTTTTTGTTGATGACAAAGGGGGAGAAGTATAATCATGTTATGCATGATGATGTGTTGTAAATATTCATGATGAATATTTACAATGACTTGAATTCGGCTTGAATTCAAGGTTCTATTAATATGGTATATTGATAGGGAGAGTTTGTTTAAATACTAGGAATTAAGGTTAACTCCGTCATCAAGTGGTTGTCATCATCAAAAAAGGAGAGATTGTTGAATCTCGTATTTTGATGTTGAAACCACTTGCTATGTGTTTATTATTTAATATATGTTTTGAGTGATGCAAGATACTTCGATCAGGATGAGACAATTAAAGCTGGAAAATCATGTTGTGCCGGAGGAACATGCTAGAAGATTGGATGTCGGGCCGGTGGATCGGTCGACGTATCGAGAGAAGGCGGCTGTGGATTCGGGTATCGGGCCAAGAAGAGCGGGTATTACGCAAATGATATCGGAGTTGCAGAGTCAACTGGCCGATTGGGCAATAGGCCCGCAAGAGAGGACGATGTGCCCAAGAATCGGACGAAGCGTCGAGGGACCAATGACATACCGGACAACTTGATTAATTGCTTAGGAGTAATTGTCTAGATCGAACTTTTGTTTTACATATGCAGGATTAACTACGATAGCTTGAAGACATAAAGCAAGTCTATTGGAGTCAAGTTCGATGGGTGTTCGAGGGTCCGAAGAATCGTCGAAGATGCTGCCGGAACCAACCGAGAAGAAATCGGGGACTTGTCGGAGTTTTCGAAAGTCCGCCGAAGAGATCGTCGGAGGTTCGCAGAGATCACCGAGAAGGCTTGGCTACTCACTGAACTCGCCACAAGATTGAGAGCCTGCTGGGAGTCTACTGGAAGAAATCTGAGGGTGTATCGGAAGTCCACCAGAAGATCGCTGGAAAGCTCACCGGAAGGAGACTCGACGTTTTCCGGTTGAAAACTTACTTAGGACTACGTTTTCAATTGCGTAGTTTGCATGTAGTTAGGGTTAGGATTAAGGGATAATCCTATATCCTGGTTAGGGGCCAACTGAGCCCAATATTACCTAGTTTGGGCCAGATTTGAAGCCCATCTAGTGACCCGCAGGACCGGGCAGTGAAACCGCCGGACTGGGTGGTGGCACCGCCCAGAACCCAAGGATCGGGTGGTGGTACCCCCTGGACTAGGCGGTAGCATCGCCCAACACCTAAATGGTCGGGCGGTGGCACCGCCACCGATAGACGATGGCACCGCCAGTAAACGATCAATGTGATATTGACAAGCGGTGGCATCGTCAGCTTCAGGAATCCAAGAGAATTCAAATTTGGAGCTCAAATTTGAATCCTCTTAGGGTTTATAAATACCCCTCAATTCTCAGTAGAGAATACAACTTTTTGAGAAGCAATAGATTGAGAAAAAAAGCCTCAGCAAAGTCTTGTTTTCAATTGCTTGAGTGTTCACCTCCTTCCTTCTCCTTGAAAATTTGTAAGAGTGTGAACTATTTGTAAAAGGTTGTAAGAGGGGTATTTGTCCTTCTCCTTCAAAGTGATTTGCTAGTGGAAGTTGGGAGCCTCATCGAAGAAAGCTTCGCAAATGGATGCAGGTCATTTTGACCAAACCACTTTAAATTGGTGTGTCCCTTGAATGTTTGAGTATTTATCTTTCTGAAACCATTATTACATAGCAACAAAGCTTTCAGTTTTCATCTTCTCACTTTACTCGAGCTACTCATTATTGAATTGAAATATCTACGTATTTAAGAAATCATTTTCAAACATACAAGTTTTAATCCGCTGCACCCCCCCTCCTCTCTTAGTGCCGCTCCGATCCTAACACAAAAGACCTATAAGTTGATACCTTAGACCCGAATGTAGTGATCACATGCCCTCGCACTGTTCGGCGCTATACAAGTCGACGTCCACGGAGCCGTTTCAGAAAGCTCGGGGCGGTGTCGCACGACCATTCCAGAAAGTTTGGAATGACGCCATACCGTATGGGTCCATACCGGTCGGTCGACGCTCATCCGCAAGGTACAAACCATTCTCCCGAGGAATTGACAACTAGTAAAAGACCATATATGACCGACCCTTCTTCACAGGTATAAAAGCTAACCCTTGACCAGCGCTATGGGGATGTCAGACTCACTCTTATTACACTTAACTCTAACTTAATCTTTAGAGGATTTGAGTCGAAAAATTCCCCTCCCGATCTCGACCTGGGTATAGGAGTTGACGACAAAGAGGCGGACAATAAGACCCCCAACTCAACCCGACCTGATGCTCACTTCCGCCACCTTAGTCTCCACATGGATAACCTTGTGCATCCAGGATCGGACCGAGCTATGTTAACACCTCGGCCACGATGTAAAAGTTCACCAATAAGCATTTCAATTACCCTATCTGTTTTCGTACTTAAATCATAGTAAATATGATATCAGAGCAATAACCACTAATAATATATTTTTGTGAGTCTTGATCCATGCATATATAATATTAATTATTGACTGATCACGAGGTATTTGGATGATAGGTATTTAAGTATGGGAGATTGTAATATCCTACAAGAATAAATAAAAATTAAACCAATGCATGATTAATATTTTTTATTTTTATAAAAAAAATTGAATAAAGTTTTAATCTCTTAATCTTTTATAAGTAAATATGATATATCATCACCAAACATATATTCTAAGGGTAACCCTTTATCTAATATATGATGATCAATGTCTTAAGTGTATAAATTATTCATTTGAGATTTTTAATCGTGGACTTAACACACTAACCGTTTAAATTGATGCCGTGATAGTTTTTAGTTGACATAAGATCAACATTATAATTTTTTTAATTAATCAAAATTTGATCGATATTTTCATATTTATTGATCGAATATTTTCAATCAAATAGTTTTATATCAATTAATATTAAATTTATTATTATTATTTATTTTATTTGATAATATAAAAATAGATAAAAAAATTTAAAATTAATATAAACTATAAATAAAAATTTAAATACTTTTGGATGCAATAGCTTTCTTACGTGGCTCAATAAGGATGAGCGATCTATGTACCTCGCTCAAAATAGTCGGACCTGTCGTAGTTATAATACTATTTCGTTGTACGCCTGCATACTACCAGCCGATGTGTCAAGATATCACCCAATAAAAGTTTGCCAAATAAGATAACTTTCAGAGGGCCGACATCATCGTACCCTACAAATATAAATAGATAACAAACTTCTTTCCCAACCCTTCAACATTGCATTCTTGGTCTTCTTCCCGCTCCTGAGCCCGCATGACTGCCGCCTCTCTCACCCTCGACCTCGCGAACCCGGTCTCTCTCCGCCGGGTAAGTTCCCATGGCGGCAGCAGGAGATGGGTTGGCCACCACGGCCCTTCTTTCCTCCGCCTGCCAAAGGGCCTACGGTGCTCGAGGAGGGCCCCCGCCAGGGTCCTGGTGCCGGCCGCGGCCCTGACGGCTGTGGAGGAGGTCGGTGCCGTCGACCGGATCGCGTCTCTCAGCCAGGTCGCGGCGGTGCTCGGCACGCAGTGGGGCGACGAGGGCAAGGGGAAACTCGTGGACATTCTTGCCAGGAACTTCGATGTCGTCGCCCGATGCCAGGTCAACTTTGCCCTCTTTCACTCGATGGGCAAAATGATCCAATCTTTCCTCTTCCGGTCTTTAAATCTTAGGGCTTGAATCATTCGCTCTTTCTAATTTTTCTCTATGAATTATTACGCAATGCTTGATTTTTGAGATTGCAACTTATTTGTTTCTTGATTGAATTCCATTTTTGTGTCCATAGGGTTTCGGTTAAATTAGCTTGTGACTGGCTTTGTGGATGTATTGTGGACGTTTTAAGTTATCTGTACCGACCAAGGTATTCATTCTCAGTAGTTCTTGATGTCGACTATCGGCATATCATATGCGAGTTCAAGTAATCTAGACAAGGAATTTAGGTGATGGCTTGCCTTGCATACTAGAGTCTTCACTGTTCACGGTGTTGAGGTTGTCATTGCCAACCTTTTCTTCATTTTAGTTGCAAGGCATTCTGCAATTAAGATTGGATTTAGAGAAAATAACTCCAACAATCCGCTGAGGAGATGAATATTGGAAAATAAACTTAACTAGCCATTTCTATTGGAATTTGTGAAGTCATCTAGATAATTATAAGGTTAACTTAGATAATTATGATCTAGATTATGAATGAACACCTTGAAAAGAGGGACATCCCTAGGAAATTGCATGTCGTACTAAATATATTTGGTTTGGTATATTGTGGAGAATGTAAGTGTTTAAAGAAATATAGAATAGTGTGTGGACTTTCCTCCGTCGGACTCTCAACCATCTCTCAGTCACCAATATCAATTATTTCTTTTGTCAAATTGGTACTAAAGTCAATTTAACACAATGGCCTCCTCCCACCGCCACCTCTCAACCCCTCCCCTCTCCTCTCTCAGTGAATGTTAATTTTTTCTTTGTTAATGCAGTAGTATATTCCAATTAATCTTCTATACTATTCATATGTTTCTTCACATTTCTCTCATCATTCCATTCCTCTTTTCTTTTGCTGCATTTCTCATGACCTGACTGATGTATCCTTGGTTGATAGAGAAGATACAAGAGCGTTTTAGATCAGATATAAATAATAGAAGGCTGCTTGACATAATTTGACTTATAAAAGAACACATAGATAACTGTTCAATAAGCTTGGAGAATATATGCTCTTGATATTCAAGTAAAGAAAGGGTGAGTCATGACTTTTGATTTGTTTTAATACTTAGAATAATCATTTACAATTTGAAAATGTAATATAGTGAAAGTAGAATTTTTTTTCTCTTTAAGAAAATTTGAATGAAATGAATCTGTTATTGGAATGTCTAAAATATCTTGTCAAATTCTTTTCACGTTTGATTTTAATATCTTTAAAATATAACTATCAAGGAGTTTGACTGATATATTATTTTTGTCTTAATTCAATCATTCAGCACTATCCTTGCTAGGAGCAGTCAGTCCAACTAGTATTATATCCTAACCATTCTATTATCAGGTTGGAACTGAAATTTCTTTCATATTATCTGGATCTACTGTTGAGACATCAAACCCTAACCCCTACCTAGAAAGTTTGTTCATCATGCTTTAACTTTTAATTGCAACAACATTAGGAACGGAGATGGGGCAGGATGGTTTGGGTTTTGTTATCCCAAATCCTTGCCCTGAAGTAAGTGCAGGTGCCTCAAACATGTCCCTTTCAGTTTTGAAGATCCTTGTTTGAGTAGGTTGCGGGATTAGAATGTGGTGCATAGATTAAAATCCAGGTGATGACGATGAGAATCAGTTCTGGACATCTGAAAGGTTGTGTACATTCTTCCATTGTTGCCTCTAGGTTGAATGGTGAGTTGTTGCTGAAAAGACATTGAGGAAGAGAACTGTGTGAAAAAGGAAGGCGAAAGGAAGAGGAAAGGATAAAGGAGGACTGAAAGAAGGGGAGAAGAAAGGAGAAAAAGAAAGCATGTGAATAATTGTAAATTGAGGACATGGATAAATAATAGTTCAGCAAGGACTAATTTTAAACTTATGTGAGGGCTAAAAACCTTAGAAACTAAGGGTTTTAGACTATGTAGTACTAATGTTGAATACATGAAGTGTAACTTCAGCAATGCTGAGAGGAAAACCATACATGTAGTTGAGATTAACAAAAGTAAAAAAATATAAATATCATGGATCTATTATTGAGCAAAAGGAGATTGATGAAGACATTATTTATATTATTAAAATGTGATATTAAGTGGAGAAGGTGTTCAAGAGTTTTATGTTT
The DNA here is from genome assembly GCF_036884655.1 of Musa acuminata AAA Group. Taxonomy (NCBI): domain Eukaryota; kingdom Viridiplantae; phylum Streptophyta; class Magnoliopsida; order Zingiberales; family Musaceae; genus Musa; species Musa acuminata. The sequence goes on from NC_088348.1 coordinate 18,257,085, forward strand.
CTGTCATTTACCATTAGATTAAATGATAAATATAAAACAATTGTAACGACAAACATGCTTTATCGGTCAATATCCTCAGCAATTTGGAAACAACATATGCAAAAAAAATTGGTATTGTTAAGACAAGGTTATTTGTCTAAATGTGTGATTATTAGAAAATATAAAATAAGAAATGTTTACATTCACAAACAACTAGGTATAATTCCTATAGAATATAGGATGGTGGAGAACCATTTAAGATGGTAGGGACATGTCCAAGGAGGCTTTTAGGTTGTCTAGCTAGATAAGGTGAGTCAATTGGGTGCGAGAAAATACGATGAGATTCAAGAAAACTTTTATTAGAAATTTTATAAGAAATATTAATTGTTCTTAGTTTGACTAATGATGTTGCCTACACAAAGTTCAACGGTGGGAAAAGGTTCATGTAGTTGATCTATGTAGTCAGAACATTGTAGCTTTTTGTTGTCGTTAGGCCTTTTTGTTGATTAGGCTAAATTTTCTAAACAAGTTAAGAGAGACTTTCTGTTCAAATTACCACAAGGGATATACTGAAGCCTTTTCACATCACAGATAAGCCCATTCATGCTGCAACTAAAAGAGTGAATGTTTAGAAATGAAAGCTATTACCCAGATACACAATTTACTGAGATGAGTTTATGGGTAGATCTTCCTTGACAAAATCTAGATATCATTTTCAGCTACTTAATCAGTTAGGGTGCTTTCTTGGATAGAGCATACTTTTCTGTGTTTTTCTTGAAATGCTGAATATGATTGGTTGGGTACATGGATACTTATCTGTTCAGAAGTTGGTTGTTCATGCAATTTACATCTGATAGATAATCCTTTAAGGCTAATTTGAAGGATATATGCTTTACTGATATGTCCAGTATGTTTCTCGTTAAAAGATCAGTGACAGGATTTGTATGGCTCACGAAGAGGGTTATGTTGCAACATAAGGTTCCTAGTAGTGTTACTTATACGTCGCTTGTCATCAATCCTTTGGTTGTGGATATGCATCCTTCTATTATTCCTTTCCTTTAGTGTTCCCTTCCTATTATTTCAACTGATATAGTTGCTTTATAAGATCAGCAGCATGTTTTATGTTTGCATGTCTTTGGCAGTTTGACAGATCTTTGACGATCATTATTTCTTGCAAAAAACAAGGTGGAAGTTGTCAATTCTAACATTAGTTATGGTTTGGTTGTTAATTTTCATAAACTATAAACTACAGAAATCGATTACTCTGTGGCACTGGAGCATTCTGACCTCTAGTTTCTTGAAGGTTTCCCTTGAAACTCTTTTCCAACATCTAATTATGTCATGGGTCAAGTGCAACGTGATGATGATGTTTTTTATGTGGAATATGCATTTTGAGATATACTTCGACCAACTGACCCCATGAAAGTGTACACTAAGGCGAAGGCTTTAAATCTCTAATATGTCTAAACTCTCAGCATTGAAGGTGTTTATATTCTTTACGTAACTGTTAGAACCCTTGCGGATTCTAAGCTTGGGATTGATCTCTTTAGGGGATCGGCCTCCTTGGAACTCTATAGGGGTTCCTTCCTCTAGGTTGTTGCTCAAAGGTTGCTAAAAAGATTTATCTATTCCTCATGAAAAGAGGATGAATACATGACTATTTATAGGGCTTCTAAACCCCAACTCCTAATAGGACTCCTACTTCTAATCAACTCCTAATACTTCTCTAAGAAGCAACCTCCAAACTAATCCTAACCTTAGCCGACCTCTTCACCTCTTTAATAGGGGTCGGCTAGGTAGGTTTTATATGAATGCCCCTTTCAATGAAACTCAATTAGGACTCTCCTAGTTAGAGTCCTAACAGACCCGCCCTCTTCAAATTAGTCTTGTCCTCGAGGCTGACGATCCATGAATTCTGAGAATTTGATCTTCAAGTCGTCATAGTTCTCCCAAGTGGCATCTTCTGCTGGTAGGTTTGCCCATTGTATTAGCATATTTCAGTAGTGGGACGTCGTCGTCGAGTCACGATCCGTCGATCAATAATGACACTCAACTGGGTCTGGAGTTCTCCTTGGGTATTCATATTTGATAGATGGCTTTGGGCTGGCCCATTTTATCCCAGTTGAGCTTTAAACATGACACATGAAAGACTGGATGAATTTGGGAGTTGGCGGGTAAGTCCAATCTATATGCTACTACTTTGCTCCAAAATTTGGTAGGGTCCATAGAATCGAGGTGAAAGCTTCATAGATGCTCTGGTCTAGATTGATGTTTGCTTGCATGGCTGGACCCAATCTCCTACTGAAAATTCTCTTTCGCCTTTGTGTTGATCATATTACTGTTTCATCCTTGCTTGAGTTGCAGTAAGATTTTCTTTTAGCAACTTCAGCATTTTGTCTCTGTCATGTAGTTTCCTGTTTACTTGTTCTACTTTAGAGGTGCCTAACATATATTTTGGGATCACGGGAGGAGGTTGGCCATACATAGCCTCATAGGGAGTACATTTTGTGGATGAATGATAAGTTGTATTATACCACCACTCAGCCCAGGGAAGCCACTTTGTCTACTATTTTGGCCGGTCACTAGTGAAGCATCTGAGGTATTTCTCCAAGCACCTGTTCACCACTTCAGTTTGGCCATTGGTTTGTGGGTGATACGCCGTACTCATTTTCAATTTAGTGCCCTGCATCTAGAATAACTCTGTCCAAAATCTGCTTGTGAAGACCCTATCACGATCACTTACAATAGATCTCGGCATCCCATGTAATTTTACGATATTCTCCATAAAGATTCGAGCAATACTTTTCCTTGTGATGAGAGAAGCCCTTCGATAAAGTCCATTGATATATTAGTCCATATTGAGTCCGGGACGGGTAAAGGTTGCAGCTTTCCGGGACTTACCATTGTCTCGCCTTTATGTCGTTGACATACATCATATCGTGTCACAAATTTAGCAATAATATTTTTCATCCCTACCCAATAAAAAATTTGCTTAATTCTCTTATAAGTTCTAAGGAACTCGGAGTGCCCGATCGTAGGTGTGGAATGCATCTCTTGAAGGATGGTCTTTATGTAAGTAGAATTTAGCACAAGCATAATGCGTCCCTTATAGCGCAATTTTTTTATGATCTTATTGGTCTCCGGATCTTTCCGCCATTCCCTCTTAATATCCTCAAGGAAGTCACTAGTCGGTACTGAAACAATCGAAAATTTAGCTTGCTCGGGTAGTCGCGAAAGCGCATATGCAATAACATTCTCTTTCCCCTTTTTGTAAGTTATTTCATAATCATATCCAAGAAGCTTTGTTACCCATTTTTGCTACTCGGGGGAAGATATCTTCTGCTCCAAGAAATATTTTAGGCTTTTATGGTCGGTCTTGATTTAAAAGCGTCGCCCGATCAAGTACGGTCTCCATTTGATCACCGGATGCACAATCACGAGCATCTCCTTGTCATAAATAGTCATCTTAAGATGGGAAGGAGATAATGTCTTACTGGTATAAGCTTGGGGGCGGCCATCTTGCATTAGTATAGCACCAATTCCGACTCCGGAGGCATCGACTTCCAGTGATTTAAAAAGCGCTAGGCGCCAAAAGGCGCCAAGGTCCAAAACCGCCCGAGGCGCTAGGCGCTTGCTCGAGCGAAGCGAGGCGCTAAAATATAAAAATATATAATATAATTAATAAATATAATTATTTAAAATTTTAAATAAAAATATGTTATTAAATTAAGAAAATCTAAGATATAAAATCACAATGTCACATTAACAAAAAGTTTCAAATAAATAAAAATTAACAATATTAAAATTAAAATAATATATTATTAATCTATTAACAATATTAAAAAATTAATCATTTCAAATAAACTTAATAATATTAACAGTATACAATATACGTATACTGTTAAAACTTAAAAGGAAGTATAAAGGGGTGCTGAGCCTACTGACTAAGAAAAGAGGAAGCGGCGAGCGGCGAGCAGCGGGAGGAGCGAGCGGCGACAGCGGCAGCGTTTGCGAGCAGCGACAGCGAGAGCAAGAGCGGGAGCGACGAGCAACAGGAGGCGCGAGCGACGACAGCGGCAGCGTTTGCGAGCAGCGACGAGCGGCGACAACGACAGCGTTTGCGAGTAACGATAGTGACGAGCAGCGGGATCGGGATCGGCAACGGCGAGGGTTAGGGTTCGGTTGTCACTTATATCAATTTTAGTTTGTTTGATTGAACCAACTAACCATCATAGACCGAACCAGACCTAAAATCCTGGTTCGGTCACCTTGGTTAACCCAGGCGCTCGCCCGAAGCGCCCAGCGCCTGGGCTCGGGTGAGCGCCCTGGCGGCGCCTGTTTTGAAGCGCACCGCCTGGGAGATTAGCGACGCGCTTGGGCCTCGCCTCGCCTCGCCCGAGCGTCTAGGCGAGCGCTCGAGCGCCTTTTTCAATCACTATCGACTTCAATAACAAAAGTCTTAACGAAGTCGGGTAGTGCTAGTACGAGCATTGTCGTCATTGCGGCTTTAAGTTCGTCGAAGGCGGTGGTGGCTTTGTTCGACCACTAGAAAGCATCTTTTTTCAGCAATGAAGTAAGGGGTGCACTATTCTTTCCATAGTTTTTTACGAACTTACGGTAGTAGCCTATTAAATCGAGAAAGCTGCATAGCGATTTTATGTTCCTCGGGGTCGGCCAGTTCTGCATTACTTCAATTTTGGAGGGGTCCACTTCCACACCTTCCTCTGACATGATATGCCCAAGATATTCCACCTTTTGTTGAAGAAAGTTGCACTTCAATTTTTTGACAAAAAGAACATATTCTCGCAAATTCGTCAAAATAAGTTGCAAGTGCTGAAAATGACTTTCAAGAGAAGGGCTATAAATAAGGATATCATCGAAGAAAACCAGCAAAAACTTACGAAGATAATTCCAGAAAATATCATTCATATGGCTTTGGAAGGTGGAGGGAGCATTGGTGAGACTAAAGGGCATTACCAAAAATTCGTAGTGGCCGTTGTGTGTTCGAAAGGCGGTTTTCGGTATGTCTTCTTCACACACTCGTATTTGATGATACCCGAATCGAATGTCTAGCTTTGTGAAGACTCGTGCTTCCTTTAATTCATCAAGCAATTCATCTACTACTGGAATAGGGTATTTATCCTTGACAGTTATGCCGTTGAGAGCTCGGTAATCAACGCACATGCGTCATGTTCCGTCCTTCTTTCATACGAGGAGCACCGGTAAAGAGTAGGGGCTGCAACTTGGCCGAATAACTCTTGTTTCGAGCATCTCTTTTACAATCCTTTCTATTTCATCCTTTTGGAGATGTGGATACCGATATGGCTGAGTATTTTTTGGAGGTTTGCTCGGAAGAATCGGTATACAATGATCATGCCGACGGGTAGGAGGTAGGTTGCGCGGTTCGTCAAATATATCTGAAAATTCAGCAAGCAAAGGAAGTAGGTTTGGATCTTCAAATTATGTTGACTCTCCCTTAGTTTGTTCCTCAAGTTGTACCAAAAAGCCACTGCATGCTTTGTGCAAAACCTTCTCCATTCGCTGTGTGTAAATCGTCGTTACGTCGCCCCCACGTTTCCCGTGCAGTATCACCTGTTTCCCCTTACTGTAAAATTTCATAATTAGTTTCATAAAGTTCTAGGAAACATCACCTAATGTCGTCAGCCATTCGATGCCGAGCACGGCCTCATAATCATCAAGAGGGAGGAGGAAGAAATCCGCAATTATCTCTTGGTCTTGCAGCAACAGTTTCACCCACGGGCACCTATGATCACACTTCAAAATTCATCCGTCGACGACCTTAACGTCAAACCTACTGCAATTCTCGATACATAAGGCCATCCATATAGAAACCTTGCTGTTTATAAAATTATTAGTGCTCCTGGTGTCAATAAGAACGGTGATAGGTTGTTGCTTCATAAGTCCTCCCACTTTCATCGTTTGCGGGTTTGTGTAACCGGCAAGGGCATGCATCGTAATATCAATCGGTTGCTTTTCTTCATCTGCGACCTCTTCCTCATTCTCCTGGACCTCCTCCTCTATGTCTTCAAGAGGTTTAATCAGTAGGAGGCGGCCCCTTTTGCAGCGATGATCACGGTTTCATGGCTCGTCGTAATACCAACAAAGACCCTTTGCTGATCGGTCATGTAGTTCTTCTCTTGTCAAATTTTTTAGCAGCAAAGGACGGCTGGGAGCAGAAGGAGGTTTATGTTAGAACCCTTGCAGATTCTAAACTTGGGATTGATCTCTTTAGGGGATCGGCCTCCTCGGAACTCTATAGGGGTTCCTCCCTCCAAGTTGCTGCTCAAAGGCTGCAAAAAAGATTCATCTATTGCTTATCAAAAGAGGAGGAATACATGGTTATTTATAGGGTTTCTAAACCCTAACTTCTAATAGGACTTCTACTCAAGACTCCTATTCCTTTACAACTCTTAATTCATCTCTAAGAAACAACTTGCTAACCCTAGTCGGTCTCTTCACCTCTTTAATAGGGGTCGGCTTAGGTAGGTTTTACATGAATGTCCCTCTCAATTAGGACTCTCCTAGCTAAAGTCCTAACAGACCCGCCCTTTTCAAATCAGCCTTGTCCTCGAGGCTGACGATTCATGAATTTTGGGAATTTGATCTTCAAGTCGTCATAGTTCTTCCAAGTGACATCTTCTGTTGGTAGGTTCACCCATTGTACTAGCACTTTAGTAGTGGGTCGTCGTCGTCGAGTCACGATCCGTCGATCAATAATGGCACTTGGCTGGGTCTGGAGTTCTCCTTGGATAGTTATATTTGGTGGGTGGCTTTGGGTTGTCTCCAAGCATCTATTTACAACTTTTGTCTGGCCGTTGATTTGTGGGTGATATGCTGTACTCCTTTTCAATTTAGTACCCTGCATATGGAATAACTTTGTCCAAAATCTGCTCGTGAAGATGCAAGTAGAATTTATCATAAGCACAATACGTCTCTTATAGTATAATTCTTTTGAGTCCCAATTGTAATGAGCCACGGAGCTTTGTGCTTCCTCCAATTTTTTTATAATCTTACTAGTCTCTGAATCTTCCTGCCATTCCATCTTAATATCCTCAAGGAAGTCGCTGGTCGGAAGTGAAATGGCCGAAACTTCAGCTTGCTCGGGTAGCTGCGAAAGCGCATATGCAAGAACATTCTCTTTCCCCTTTTTGTAAGTTATTTCATAATCAAATCCAAGAAGTTTTGTTACCCATTTTTGCTGCTCAGGGGATGATATCTTTCGCTTCAAAAAGTACTTGAGGCTTTTATGGTCGGTTTTAATTTGAAATCGTCGACCAATCAAGTAGGGTCTCCACCTCGTTGCTGTACGCACAATGACGAGCATCTCCTTATCATATGTTGACTTATTTTGATGGGAGGGAGATAATGCCTTGCTAGTGTATGCGAGTGGTCGACCATCTTGCATGAGAATGGCTCTAATTTCGACTCCAGATGCGTCGGCCTCAATAATGAAGGGTCTGTTGAAATCTGGTAGTGTTAGCACCAGCGTCGTCGTCATGGCTGTCTTAAGTTTGTCGAAGGCAGCGGAGGCTCTGTCTAACCATTGGAAGACATCTTTTTCTAGTAAGAAAGTAAGTGGTGCATTGATCTTTCCATAGTTTTTCACGAACTTACGATAATAGCCTGTTAAACCCAGAAAGCCATGTAGCAATTTTATGTTCCTCGGGGTAGGCCAGTTTTGCATTGCTTCAATTTTGAAGGGGTCCACTGTCACACCTTCCTCTAATATGATATGCCCAAGATATTCCACCTTCTGTTGAAGAAAGCAAAAATTCGTAGTGGTTGTTGTGTGTTCAAAAGGTGGTTTTCGGTATGTCTTCTTCGCACTCATATTTGATGATACCCGGATCAAAGGTCCAGCTTTGTGAAGATTTGTGCTCCCTTTCATCTAGCAATTCATCTGCTATTGGAATAAGGTATTTGTCCTTGATGGTTATGCTATTGAGAGCTCGGTAATCAACACATATTCGCCATGTTCCGTCCTTCTTGCGTACAAGTAGCACCGGTGAAGAGTAGAGGTTGCAAGTTGGTCGAATAACTCCTGTTTCGAGCATCTCTTTTGCAATCCTTTCTATTTCATCCTTCTGGAGATGTAGATATTGATATGGCCGAGTATTTGCTGGAGGTTTGCCTGAAAGAATCGTTATATAATGATCATGCCGACGGGTAAGAGGTAGGTTGTACGATTCGTCAAATATATCTGAAAATTCAGTAAGCAAAGGAAGTAGGTTTGGATCTTCAAATTCTATTGGCTCTCCCTTAGTTTGCTGCTCAAGTTGTACCAAAAATCTGCTGTATGCTTTATGCAAAACCTTCTCCATTTATTGTATGCAAATCGTCGTTACGTCGCCCCCACGTTTCCCGTTAAGTATCACCTGTTTCTCCTTACTGTAAAATTTCATAATTAGTTGCATAAAATTCCAAGAAATATCACCTAATGTTGTCAACTATTTAATTATGAGCATGGCCTCATGATCATCAAGAGGGAGAAGGAAGAAATATGCAATTATCTCTTGGTAAGGCCTCATGATTAGTAACAGTTTCACTTGCGGGCGCCTACGATCATACTTCAAAATCCATCCATCGGCGACCTTAACGTCAAACCTGTTGCAATTCTCGATAGGTAAGGCCATCTCGATAGGTAAGGCCCGTGTCGATGAGAACAGTGATCGGTTGTTGTTTGAGAAGGCCTCCAACTTTCATCATTTATAGGTTTGAGTAGCCGGCTAGTGTATGTACCGTAACTTCGGTCGGTTGTGGCTCTTCTTCTGCATCTTCTTCTTTATGTTCAAGGCTCTCTTCTGGATGTTCAATGACCTCTTCTTCTATTGGTTCAATCATAAGAAGTCTCCCTTTACTATAGCGATGCTCACGGCTCCATGGTTCGTCACAATGCCAACATAACCCCTTCGCATATCGCTCCCGAAGCTCTTCTCTTGTTAACCTCTTTGGTGTAGGGACTTAGTCGATAGTAGGGGGGCTGAGGGCTTCAATATTACTGGTTGAGGAGCGACCCTAGTCCTCTGAGCTTCATGGTTCAATTGCTTCTCTTGATGTCGTGCGAAAGAGACGGCTGCCATAAGCGTATATGGTTGTCGCGCTTTAACTTCTCCTCGGATCTCCGGCTTCAAGCCCTCAATGAAGGTCCTCAATAGCTGTTTTTGAGACCAATCACGAGTTTGATTAGATAACCTTTCAAACCTGGTTTGGTACTCCTGAATGGTAGAGGTTTGTCGGATCTTTGCTAGTTGTCCGTCAATATTCTCGTAATCGGTTGGTTTGAAGCGGATCAGCAGTCCTTCTTTGAATTGTAGCCATGAAAGGACTCCATAAGTATGTTCAAACCAGTCAAACCACTGTATAGCATCCCTTTCAAGATGTATAGCTGCAATTTTCACCATAGATGCATCCGCGGTTTTATGGTACCGAAAATATCGCTCCGCGCGCGAGATCCAACCAATCGGGTCTCTTTCTTCCCATCTAGGGAAGTCCACTCTCATGCATGGATAGTTGTGGTTGGTCATAGAGCTTCCCCTCTCTTGGAAGTCATATCTTTGGGCTTGGTGCGATTGGGCAAAGCTCTCTTCTTGATGTGATTTCTTTGGGCTTAGTGGTCGGCCCAATCTAAGTTCGGTAAAGAGCGTCCGAATCTTATCCTCCATTCGTGCCTCGAAGGCTTCGAATTTAGCATTGATTACCTCCTCAGATGCCATAGTATATGCCGCCAAATCTGTGATGTTAAGATGTCTCTTTTGTTGTTGGGCTAAAGGCATGTATTGGTTGAGAGAGGTGATGGTCGAAAGGGTTGGTAGATTGGTGGATGTAGGCTACGGTTTAGGCTTGTTTTGTGGCTATTTTGGGTGCAGTTTGAGGGTGTGGTTTGGTGGAGTTTTAGGGCTGTAGATGAAAGTTTTGGATCTGTGGTAGATGGTAGCAAAGGTTTGATAGAAATAAGTGGAAGTTGCAGCAAGTATGTGCTATCTTGTAAGAGTAGAATTGTCGTCGAAGAAACAACGGTTTCTCGACGTAATTTCCACCAAAAACTTGAGAGAATTGAGGAGGGAATTGATAGCAAAATCACAGTTTATATGACAGCAAGGATATCTAATTTAATCAAGAAAATTTCGGCAGTATAACAGCAAGGAAATTGGTGCAAGTTGCGATTACAGAATTCTCGTCGAGAAATTTCAACGGGTTACGACGAAAATTTGCAGCAACACAAAATCGTTTTTAGAGATGAATTTCTTAATAGATAAATCTTAGATGGAAGCCAAGATGATCTATGAAGTGTATAATAAATTTCATAAAAAAAAATTATAAATAGATGGGTTAAGGCAACAATATGCGGCTGAAATTTTCTGCAGCACAGATTTTTAAGTATAGCAGATTGGACGTAAAAGATCAGTGGTTTATATTGAGAATTTTTTGATGAAACCGAAGAGAATTCCACTGTTAGGAAGGTCAAAGCTATCATAAAAATTTCGTAGAGATTTGGATAGAAACAACGTAGTATCAAGATCAAACAAACAGTGCTATGCGGCTGAAATTTTACAGTGCAAATTTTCAAGTATAGCAGATTAGACGTAAAATATCAATGGTTTATATTGAGAATTTTTTGATAAAACCAAAGGAAATCTGCGGTTAGGAAATGTCAAAGATGTCATAAAAATTTCATAAAGATTTGGATAGAAAAAACACAGTAGCAAGATCAAACAGACGGTGCTATACGGTTGGAATTCTGCAATGTATCTTTCGTCGTATAGATGAAAACTTTATGACGAAAAGTTTATGCAGCAATATAGGAATAATTTTTTTTGGGATTTTCAAATAAGGATAACTAAATTGCAGCAGCAATAAGTTAGAAAACCAGAACCTGTTGCAATTCACGGGGAGATCAAAGGATGATCCGCGGTGGTGGAGATGATGGCGGAATTCGACGACGATCTTTTAAGCAATTGTGGGAATTGCTTTGGGAGATTGTGGAGGGCTGATGGATGGCAATGGAAGGGCAGCGAGATGCCAAGAACGCTGCTCTGATATCAAGTGGTAGAACCCTTGCAGATTCTAAACTTGGGGTTGATCTCTTTAGGGGATCGGCCTCCTTGGAACTCTATAGGGGTTCCTCCCTCCAAGTTGCTGCTCAAAGGCTGCAGAAAAGATTCATCTATTGCTTATCAAAAGAGGAGAAATACATGGCTATTTATAGGGTTTCTAAACCCTAACTCCTAATAGGACTTCTACTCAAGACTCCTATTCCTTTATAACTCTTAATTCATCTCTAAGAAACAACCTCCTAACCCTAGCCGGCCTCTTCACCTCTTTAATAGGGGTCGGCTTAGGTAGGTTTTACATGAATGTCCCTCTCAATTAGGACTCTCCTAGCTAGAGTCCTAACAGTTTATATGCCACGGGCCTAGGAGAGGTTCTTATCCTCCGAGCATCTTGGTTGAGTCGTTCTTCTTGTATTCGGGCGAAAGAAATTGCAGCTATCACGGTACGAGGTTGCCGCGCCTTAACCTCCCTTTTTATCTCTGGCTTGAGTCCTTCGATGAATGTTCCTAACAATTGACGGTTAGTCCAATCACAAGCAAGGTAGGATAGCTTCTCAAACCTAGTTTGATACTCTTGACTCATAGAGGTTTGTCAAATCTTTGCGAGTTGGCCATCGATATTTTCATACTCCGTAGGTCCGAAATGATTCAGCAGTGCATTCTTAAATTTATTCCACGTCGGAGCCCTATGATTGTATTCCAGCCAATTGTACCATTGAATAACATCTCTTTCAAGGTGGATGACAACAATTTCCACCATAGCATCATCCGATGTTTGGTAGTAGCGAAAGTAACATTCGGCGCGTGAAATCCACCCCGCTGGGTCTCCTTTCCATCGCGGGAAGTCCACCCTCAAGCGTGGCTGAAGCATGTCCGAGGGCTGCCCCTCCTTCTCTGGAGGTCTCTATGAGCTCTCTCATCGTTGAAATTTGATTGGACTCGGCGGTTGTCCAATTCTGAATTCTGCAAATAAAGAGCGATTTAATCCGAGATTCCAATGCTTCAAATTTAACATTAATTGGATCTTGAAAAACCATAGCATATGCCTGTAGATCAGAGATGTCCCTGTCTTTTTTTTGTTGACGGGTTAATGGCATGGGGTGGTAGAAGGTTCGAAAAAATTGAGGATCACAGAAAGGTACTACAGTAGGTTTTTACGTCTAAAGTGTAGCAGTTTGGACGTAAAAGGTCATTGGTTTATATTGAGAATTTTTTGACAAAACCAAAGGGAAATCCGCTGATAGGAAGTGTCAAAGCTGTCGTAAAAAAATTATAGAGAATTGGATAGAAAAAACACAGTAGCAAGATCAAACAAACTGTGCTATGCGGTTGGAATTCTGTAGTGCATCTTTCGTCGTAGAGATAAAAACTTTGCAACAAAAAGTTTATGCAGTAATATAGGAATAATTTTTTTTCGGATTTTTGAATAAGGATAACTAAATTGCAGCAATAGTAAGGTAGGAAACCAGAACTTATTGCAATTTACGGGGAGATCAAAGGATGATCCGCGGTGGTGGAGATGACGGCGGAATTCGACGACGATCTTTTAAGCAATTGTGGGAATTGCTTTGGGCGGCTGTGGAGGGCTGATGGATGGCTGTGGAAGGGTAGCGAGATGCCAAGAATGCTGCTTTGATACTAACTGTTAGAACCCTTACAGATTCTAAGCTTGGGGTTGATATCTTTAGGGGATCGATTTCCTTGGAACTCTATAGGGGTTCCTTCCTCCAGGTTGTTGCTCAAAGGCTGTTAAAAAGATTCATCTATTCCTCATGAAAAGAGGATGAATACATAACTATTTATTGGGCTTCTAAACCCCAACTCCTAATAGGACTCCTATTCAAGACTCTTACTTCTAACCAACTCCTAATGCTTTTCTAAGAAGGAACCTCTAAACTAATCCTAACCTTAGCCGGCCTCTTCACCTCTTTAATAGGGGTCGGCTAGGTAGGTTTTATATGAATGCCCCTTTCAATGAAACTCAATTAGGACTCTCCTAGCTAGAGTCCTAACCAAGGTTCGCAATTTCGTACCGTATCAGAGTTTCGACGTTAGCTCGGTACGGTACGATACTGTATACCGCTCGATATATATATATATATATATATATATATATATATATATATATATATATATATATTCGACGGCGTCGTCCCTCTCTTCTCCCAGGCGGGGCGACGTTGCCTCGTTTATATATATATATATATATATATATATATATAAATTTAATAAATATATATTTATATATAAAAAGATTATATATATATATATTTATATATATTTTTATAAAAGGCGATGTCGTATCACCTCGGCGACGTCACCTTTTCCTTCTCCCATGCGGGGCCACGTTGCCTCGTTTATATATATATATATACATCGTTCTTGACGGTATTATTCGAAATTGCATACCTTGGTCCTTATAGTAACCAATTGTTATAGCATTCACCTTCAATTTGCAACCACTCGATCATGCAACTTCTTTGCATGAAATGCTAATTAATATCCTGTTTGACAATCTAATTTGGAATGACTTATTTTTTGAAATAATGAAGCTCCAATTAGATTTGTTGTCATGGTCTTATAGATATGTTAGTATATTTAGTCATGTGCTATCTAGGATTCTAGATGACCTACTACATCATCAGATGATGGCCTACTTCCTTGGTGGCCAGGTGGCCTACTACATCACAACAGTAGATTCAAGCATTCAGTCATGGGAATTACTAGACACTAAATTGAGAAGTGTGTATGTGTAAGAGAGAGAGGAGAAGTGTGTATATGTAAGGGTTCTCATGTTAAAGAAAGGTGGCCTAGCTGGCAAGGCTCTCATAGATGCAGGATTTAGGGAGGCCCAATGAAAGGGCTTTCACATGAGTAACTTAATATTTCTTCTTGTTTAGAGGAAGTCCAAGTGATCTGGCAATGCTACTATAACATAATCAGGATAGGAGAAATCAATGCATGATGATGTAAAAAAGCCATAAGCAACTCATCCCAACTGAACCCAATCAATGTTCTCGTTAATATGTGACTCTATATAAATAGCATGACCGATAGTGTAATCACCGATAATTTCTCCCTTAACATAAATTAATTACTGTAAATGATGTATTGTTTTATTATTAACTTCTATGTTTGTGTATTGTAGTTAAGGAAATGATTAAATTTGATTTCCTTAATCATGTGGATAAGTTAGGAATTCTACTAATCAATTAAATTATTAATTGATTTATTTCCTAATGAGTGATTTGATTTTTAGGAAGTAAATAGTTTGTATTCCATTTTCGTATATGAACTATAAGAAATGAATATTATATTTCTCTCTTTGTATGTGAAAGGAAAATAAAAATAAATTAAAAATAAGAATTAAATTATTACTTACATTCTAGGGAGATATCATCTTCTCTTATATAAAGGGGACTACTCCTCCCTTATTCCTCACCGAGCCTAACAATAGGTGGATTGAAGAAAGGACTTTCCAAGGAGATGATATCGAGGAAAGGATAACCGAGGAGAGGTAGGATCCTTTCTTTTTTTAATTAGCTTTGATTTATGTTTTGAAATCTCTATGTTGAGATTGTTATCATTTTATAATGCGTAATGATGTTTTAATTTTAAAATTTCATGATTATTAAATAATAATAATTGATTTGTGATGTTAGAATGATTATTTGATTTATATTGATCTCTTAAGCTTAAGTGAATTTTAATATTGATTTAATTATTAAAATTCTTATTTTTGAATTAGCATAATAATTCTAATTTATTTAATTAGATATATCTATGTTTTAAGAATTATGTGTAAAATTCTATAATGTAATTAGTTTTAAATTTAAAATCATGAATTTAAATTTTCAGTTAATGGATTTGAGTTATTCTTTAATAATTTTAAATATTAAAATTTAATTTGATAAGAGGAGTCTAATTGGGGTCTGACTTGAGGCAGGTTGATTTATCAGATCGGATCGACTTAGCCCATGTGGTCATGTACGACCTAGCTCATGTGGTCATGTACGACCTAGCCCATGTGTGACTGGGCATGATGCAGCCTATATGGCAAGGTACAACCTAACCATGTGGCCAAGCATGAGCCAGCTCATGCGACTAGGTACAACCTAATCCATGTTGTCAGATACGACCCCAACTTATGTGTCTAGGTATGACTAACTCGCGAGCCAAGCATGACCTAGTTCAATGGTAAGACTCAACCCAACTTATAAGTGAGGCTTAGCCTAGTCCATGAAGTTAAGCCTGCCCAACTATACGATTGACATTAGACACATCGTTGCTCTTCTATCTAGCCCGTTTTACCTCAACTCAACCTATTACTTGGAACAGGCATGTGCAGTGCATGTGATCCGTCCAAGACTCAGGTGGGTTGGTTCGGTCTGGGTTAGCACTATACGACATAGTTTAATTTCTTTTTTCTTTATTGGTTTGAGCTCATTAATTGACTAAATAATATAGGTTTGATTGGTTAAAGCTGGTTTAGGGTGATTCCAAACTAACTTGACTTAATCGAGATCAATCAAATCTAAATTAGACCAGTCTAGGATGATTCCATATTGGTTCTATAAGGATTTGAAGTTGGTTCTGTTCTATGTTAATCAAATTGAGTTTGGTTTAAGTCAATTGAGCTATTCCAATTAGAGTTTTGGTTGATTGAGGACCATTGAGAAATTGATGTTTCATGTCTTTATGATTTGATGAATTTAAAAGATTTATCTAGAGATATCATTTGAAAATGATTATTGGTTTTCTACTTTTCTCAAGTTTATGATATTGATATGATTGTTATCATGTAATAGATGTGACTATGCTAGTAGTTCACATTAGAAGTGTAATCTGTGAAAGGAGCTACGGGCACATCACAATGCGGAGCCACCAATGAACATAGTATAATAGATTTACGTCAAGTATGGTTGCTCATAATATTTAATTATATTGATTTCTTGATGCATGTGTGAGTGAATGAATGAGTGTAAATGAATGATCATGGATGTTTGTGCATCCCTGCCGAGGGCAGGTATGGCGATTCCCTTCGGGGATTAGCGGGCTGTCAAACGTGATGGTTAGACGGTTCCTCCATCCGCTGTTGGGAGGAACGTATCTTCACTTGGGCGGGTGAGGGATACCACTCCATCTGCTGTTGGGAGTACGATATGGATTATCTCCATCCGCTGTTGGGAGGAATCCATCCCGTGGAATATGCATCTCTATCCGCTGTTGGGAGAGTACACCATCCGGTTATGTATGCCTTTGTTATTATGTATGTGTTGCGTGTGGCTAATTATTGATTTTGTTTATTATGTAAGAAATTATCATCGTTTTTCTGATTCATAAGTTTTATGATAAATCGATATATTATCATTTCTTATTAAATTATTGATATTTATTTTGATTTCATGAATATTGAAGATTATTGTTATGATTTTTTTTAGGTTCCTACCAGCATGTGTAGTTGTTGATATATTTTTATCTTATATTTATTTTCAGAGTAATCTACTATTTTATAATAGATTTGAAGCTTGGGTGGAAGAGACTTGTGACCCCACTGAGAAGATGTAGTTATTTTTCTAATTAATAAAATATTTACTATTGTAAAGACAAAGATTTGAATTCAAAGACGAAGAAAAAAAAAAGAAAAAGAGGGAGTTTATTATGTAAATTATGAATAATAAATTACTAATTTATTATTCTTTTTATAAATCCGGGTCATGACAGATAGCTTTATAAGCACAACATGCATGCATAGTACATTGCTACAGTGCTACAGTGCCTCGGACCGGTATGTACCGCCCGTACCGGGCGGTACGGCTCAGTACGACAGACCCTGGTCATGACTACCTTTTTGTTTAACTACTCTTAGAGATGAGTTTGTGGAGTGAGACCATTCCACCTTTGAAGCGAGGTGCACTCTCCTTGACTGCTCTAAGAGATATCAGGCTTTAGTCTATGGTTTGTGTAGACAAACCTATTTTGTACAAACTTCATACTTAATCAATTTACTTTTACTTACAAAAAAAATAGGGATATTTGAGTTGCTTGATCCAATTATATCTTCTTGCTTCCAAGTCTTCTAAGTTCCAAACTTAATTTGTAAATAATCTTAATCCAATTTATTAATATCCATGTTTATTTGAGTGAAATATTGAAGCTAAAGTTGCTTGCTCATTGCTTCAGCAACCATCTTAAATCTTTTTTCTTGTTGGCATCAGGGCGGAGCAAATGCTGGACATACCATTTACAATGCTGAGGGCAAAAAGTTTGCTCTCCATCTTGTTCCTTCGGGAATCCTGAATGAGGAAACTCTGTGTATAATTGGTAATGGAGCTGTAGTACATCTTCCTGGGCTTTTTCAAGAAATTGATGGTCTGGAATCCAATGGAGTCTCCTGTGAAGGAAGAATATTGGTGTCTGATCGTGCCCATTTGTTATTTGATTTTCATCAAGTTGTTGATGGACTTAGAGAAGCGGAACTTGGGAATTCTCTTATTGGAACAACAAAGCGAGGAATTGGTCCTTGCTATTCAAGCAAGGTTATACGGAATGGAATAAGAGTGTGCGATCTCAGACATATGGATACTTTTGTTCAGAAGCTTGATACTTTAATGAGGGATGCTGCTTCCCGGTTCGAAGGATTTAAATACAATGTCGACATGCTTGACAAGGAAGTTGACAGTTACAAGAAATTTGCAGAGAGGTTGGATCCATTTATTTCAGATACTGTGCATGTCATTAATGAGTCAATCTTGCAAAAGAAGAGCATATTGGTTGAAGGTGGTCAAGCAACAATGTTGGATATTGACTTTGGAACTTACCCATTTGTGACTTCCTCAAGTCCTTCAGCTGGTGGAATATGCACAGGTCTTGGGATAGCTCCCAGATGCCTTGGTGATATTATTGGTGTTGTGAGTAGAATCTTTCTTTTATACTTCCCTGGTGGTTTTTCCCATTCTAAATTTTATATTTAATGTTTGTGCAGGTGAAAGCTTACACCACTCGAGTTGGTTCTGGTCCTTTTCCAACTGAAATTTTAGGTAAAAATGGTGATGTTCTTAGAGTTGCTGGCATGGAGTTTGGAACAACCACTGGTCGTCCTCGGCGCTGCGGATGGCTCGATATAGTTGCACTAAAGTACTGCTGCCAGATAAATGGTTTTTCATCACTCAATCTCACCAAGCTTGATGTGCTGTCTGAACTTTCAGAAATCAAGCTAGGTATCTCTTACAGACGAAAAAATGATGGTGAAAAGGTCGAGTCATTCCCTGCAGACCTTCATCTTATGGAGCAAACACAGGCATGTTTTTAATAGCTTTACAGTTATCCTCTGTTAAGTTCATTTCGAACCATGAACTTAACTTATAATATCAACTACCTTCGTTGGTAAAGATTTTAATTGTTGATGATAATGTCCAATCTTATATTCACTGCTTACTCATTCTACAAAAAAAGAATTTTAATGCTAACAACAGCTGCTGATTATTGCAAGAGTTTTGGTTCTTACCCTGTCTGAACCTCAATCTTTGTTTCATTTATTTATTTTTTCGGTGTTGGACATGGACGTGATATGTAGGTGGATTTCTTTTCTTTCGGAAGAATTCTTGGAATCTTTATTTTTTTCTTTTGGTGATGTAGGTCGATTATGAAGTGCTACCGGGATGGCAGTGTGATATTTCATCGATCCGGAACTACAAAGACCTTCCCTCAATGGCTCATCGGTATGTTGAACGGATAGAAGAGCTTGTCGGTGTCCCCATTCACTATATCGGTGTTGGACCAGGACGCGATGCCCTTATCTTCAAATAAGTCAGGTTCCTGGTCCACTATCATTATTAGAAGTCTTGTATTTTGATGTGCTTCTAAGGCATACCAAATCAGACTCTCCACTCCTTTCTTGAATATGTTCTCATTCATGCTGAAGAAAAGATATGGATCAATTGGAATTTGAGTTTCAAAATGAAACAGGAAAATTTGATCCATCATTTGGTGTGGCCAATTTTATCTACTAGATTTTTTTGTGCATGTATAACCAAAGTGTAAGTTCTTGTAATGCTCATCTTATGAGGAATCAATGAAAAGTTAATGATAGAAATAAGCTGGATTTTCCAGCAATCATCTATTAATGTTATTATCATCTACTTTACCTTTTTTTTTTTTTTTTGGTGCACCCACTCATCTATTATTGTTGGACCCAATAATCATCTATTAATGTTAATATATTACTGACAGGCTTCGAGGTTTTTAGATGTTTTTTTCTACTCTCTCAATTATCTTATAATAATATACTGAGATTTTTAAATTTATTTTGGATATTTATTATTATTATTATTAACTATTCTGAGTAACTAAACACAACCAACATGAGGAAATTTGAGTTCGTGGTGGTTCACCAACCTTTGCAGGAGACGTACCTTGAACCAACTAGAGTAGTTGACAATTTAAGACCCGAATTTGATCGCACTTGCGACTTCATTACTCATAAAGTAGAGCCAACTGCTTTTCGCTACCCACCGCCGCCCCCATTTGCCAATATGGTGGTGAATTTGTTACTAACAGCCACTTTTCGCTACGAACAGTGTCCAGGCAGGCACTTCTCGACCCGTAGCCGCAGGACAACCCGATCCAAGAAGACCCGATTCGGTGATCTTGACCCTCTTTCTATCAACCAACCGGAAAGCGTTTCTCGTGCTGCGCCGTCGGTCGGCCGGGAGACGGGAACAGCAGAATCCCTCTTCCCTGGTGTTATAAACCTATTCCAACGCCCCCAGTCAAGTTCTTTTGCGCAAATCGTACGGGAAGGTTTAATCCACGGGTCCCTTCGGTCCAACCAATGGGATGGCGTTTTCTCGTGTTGCAACGCTCGGCTGGGACACTGGAGCAGCAGCATCTCCCTTCCATCGCCTCATAAATCTCTTCCAACGTCCCCAATTAAGTCTTTTCCGAATCTTTAGTGTGAAGTCTAAGCGTGGACCCTTACCACGCACCAATCGTAATCCGTTCTCTCGTGTTGCATCGTTCGCCCACGACACTGCAGCAGCAGCGTCCCTCTTCCGTGGTATCATAAATGTCTTCCAGCGCCCCCAATCAATGCGTGCAAATGGGTGCGACTGAGGCCCATGTCCGAGCGGAGATTTCTAGCTGAGATAGGGTAAAGATTCTGCTTTGTCTCGACCATGTCGATCGCCGCGGCGTTGGTTGTGGTTCCCCTCGGCCTTATTTTCCTCCTCTCGGGGTTAATCGTGAATCTCGTCCAGGTAGCCTCATTTTTCGCCAGTTCTTGTTGTCGAAAGTTCTTTTCTTGTCGCAGCTTTTTTCTTTGATAGATTTTTAGTTTTTTGTATAGATTGGTGGAATATGGGTGGAATTTCCAGTTTTTGTTTGAAGAAGTCGGATAATTTTAGCTGCTGTTGTAGTTTAGGTTTGGTTTTTAGTTCGTTATGGCATTTCATGTTCCTTGTCGTCTTGTTATAGACCAGACGGTGATTCACGCATTTTCTTTGTCTTAGATTTGAGCCTTTTGACGTTTTCAATCTACTTATCTCATTTACTTGTCTTCTGTCTTTCTGTTATTTGTCAAAGATTCGATTTTTCTTTCTATATTAGATTTTCTGCAAGCATGGTGGCTATTTATTTTTAATTTCCTTCGCTGCAGGCTATCTTTTTCATCACAATTCGGCCTTTCTCGAAAAGTCTTTACAGGAGGATTAACAGAGTGGTGGCGGAATTACTGTGGCTCCAGGTTATCTGGCTTGTTGACTGGTGGGCTGGTGTCAAGGTAAACTTTCTTAAAGTTCTAAATTTCATCATAATTATTTCCTCTGACCATTTGCTCATCTGGTATGACTGACATATCCTGTTTGGTGTCTGTGGATTACTGTCTATTTTGCATGTTGAGGTGATGCTGATGCATGTTCGCTGCAGCATCTTAAGCAGGGAACTTGCTCTGTATCCGCTGATACAGGTTGAAATTGATCGGAATTTGATTGGTACCGACCTAGATTGAGTCTAGTTTTAACCCCAATGGTGAAATTGACTGTCGGGGCCTCTTTTGGGCTTTAAATCCTCCTCTATCCCCCTCTTTTGGTCACTCTCATGCACTCTATTCTCACTCTTTCTCACACTCTTACTCGTGATTAAAATTCAAATGAAAACCTAAAATAGACCCTTTAAAACCTAATATGCCAAAAGGAACTAGATCAATTTTATAACCTCATAATCGGAGATGATGAGATGAAAGCTCTTAGTTGAACAAATTCTTTTAGCATGGAAGTTGTATAGCAATATAAACAAACTATAATCTTTATTATGATTTTTTTTTCGCATCATGTCATACTTAAAGAGGCCAACTCTAATGCTAAATCCATCCTAGAATGTCTAGTTTTAATCGGATCAATGGGCTTACAAAGAGCATTTATGTCTTGAAGCATACATGAACGAAGAATGTTTCCCAATAAGATTACTAAATTAGACAAAAGAAAAACTTACAAATCTTTACAAACTTTTTCTTCTCAGAAGATGAGGAGTCTAAGAGAGCGTCAACTGGCTTATGAGATCGAGGTGATTCTTTATTGCTTGTCGATGCCCTTACAAGATGTACTAAGGGGTTTTTATAGAGATATAAGAGTGTTGAGAGGATTCTGAAGGATGTTAAAGTTTTTATCTTCTTTTATTTTTTTCTCAAATAAAGCTAACATTCTACTTTCGAAGTGGCTTGCCATATTTGCTCCGGTGGTGATGCTTTTTTGTTATTTTTCATCGGTCGGTTGTTATCCTGTGTCAATTGAAGTGACTTCTTATCATTTAGTATCAGTTGGGTCGCCCCTTGAAGATTCTTTACTTATACCCCATTTTCATCCATGATTTCTTCTTCATCTGCATTGTTTTATATTATTATGCATTATACTTCATTTACAAGTTCATCAGTTCCATTACCTTCCTATGGTCTAATAGTATCAGTTTCATTTACAAATACATCGACCCAGTCTTCAGTGTCGTCCTAAATGGTGGTGCATATATAATTCTTGTTCCATGATAATTTCTTGATTCACCTAATCTGTCATTGGGATATAGATTATATGTGATATAAATTTATTAGAATATACCTCGTATTATGAACCTTAATCTACTAGCCTCATATTGTATTAAACTCTATTGTTTATAGTGTAATGTGCTTTGTACTTCTAATAGATTCTTTAGTTGACCTTTAATGAGATCTAATTAAGTAAAAAATGACTAAGAAATAGTAAGAGGAATGAATCAGAATAGATCTCATCAAAGGTCAAATGAAGACTATAGTATTAGAAGGTATAAGACACATTACATTACAAGGGATATAGTTCAATACAGGATGAGGCTAGTAGCTTAAGGTTCGTGGTACGAGGTGTATTTTGATAAATTTATACCACCTATACATCTTATTCCAAGAACAGATTATCATTGAACAAGAACTATGTATGCATTATTTGGGAGAAGACATTGGAGATTAGAACAAAGTACCAGGGGATAATATCGAACCATGGGAAGATAATGGCAATGTTGAACTTATAAGCAAAGTACAATACATGATAATATAAAATAATATAGATGAAGAAGAAATGATGTTTGAAAATAAGATATAACTGAAGAATCTTGAAATGACCACTCAACCGATACTAGACAATGAGAAGACACTTTAGTCGACACAAGACAACAACAAACAGTTGCAAAATAACAAAAATAGAATGTTAGATTTGTTAGAAGAAAAAAAGAAGATAAAAAGAAGCCACTTTAGTCGACACAAGACAACAACCAACAATTGCAAAAGAACAAAAATAGAATGTTAGATTTGTTAGAGAAAAAAAAAAGAAGATAATAGTTGTAACCAGGGTTTGCCGTACCGAGCCGTACCGCCCGGTACGGGCGGTACGTACCGGTCCGACAAGTTGTCGGTACGCGGACCGCCCTGTACCGGTCCGCACTGTAGCGCACTGTAGCAGTGCTACAGTGCTCGGTACACCTCGGTGTACCGGTCGGTACACCCGTACCGTACCGAGCACGAGTCGAAACGCCGGTACGGTACGGTACGGCGAACCTTGGTTGTAACAAACTTTAGAATACTCTCGACTCTCTTGTATTTCTATAAAAACCATTTAGTTCATCTTGTAAGGGCATTAACAAGCAATTGATGCTCTCTTATACTCCTCATCCTCATAGAAGAAAATGTTTGTAAAACTTTGGAAGTTTTTCTTCTGCCTTGAATAAATTAGTGATTTTTTTTAAAATGTTCTTTCTAGATGTACAACTTAAATACTTGAATGCTTTTTGTAGGTCTGTTGGTTTACCTTATGATACTAGACACCATAGAGTTGGCCTCTTTAAGCATGGCATCATACGAAAAATCTTTATAGTAAAGATTATATAGTTTATTTAAATTGTAATAGAACTTTCAGACTGAAAGGATTTTTTCAACTAGGAACTTCTATCTCATCATCTCTAGTTCAGAGGTTATAAGGTTGAACTAGTTCCTTTTGTGAGGTTTTTTGGGGATCAGGATTTGGGTTCCGGGTTTAGGGTTTAAAGGGTCGATTTTAGGTTTTAGTATTAGATTGATTCAAGATCAATGGAAGCAACTTCACGGAGGCTCATATATCTAAGCAACTTCCTTAGATACACTTTATTATTTTCTAAATATAATTTATATACCAATAAATTAGGACAAAAAACCCTAAGAAATGATTTTCAATTTTTTGGTCATTTTTTTATCTTTTTCCTGAAAAACAAGTATGCCAGTGTCGACCGGTATGTAACAATCTGGCCAGGGACCGATACCACCAGCCGGCATGGCACAGTGGTTCTTGGATTTCAGTTCTATTGAACAGGGACATGTTGGTCAACATGCTCGTATGGCATGGATTGGCATGACATAAATCTGAAATCCATGGTTGGAACAAGTATATCTGTCATCTTTATACCATAGTAATTATTGTTACATCCAAACCACTTAATTATACAAAATACTATACTTTCTGCAAAAGCATTGTCAATGTCATGATGGGATATGATGACTGTAGACATTCAATCCTTTGAAAGATCCGTGTTCTGAAAAGCAGTTGTTTCTATCTATGCTGCACATGTATAAACTTATTTATAACTTTTTCACATGAATTTCAAATGTTAATGTTTGAATCCATTGAGATGGCAACAGACATTTTAATGAGAGCTCTCATCCTGCCTCTTCTTCTACTGCTACAACATAATTTTGTCCTTATTATTGTGATGTGGCATCTCCAAAATTGTTGTCTGTACTACTGATATCTACATTTTATGTTTCTTTGTAACCAAGTGGTTATCCTACTTGACTTGGTGGTTCATGAGATGTATGCTGCTTATGATATATTTTAAGATTTAATAAGTGGATAATGTACATTTCATGGTTGCAGGTCCAGTTATTTGCGGATTCAAAAACTTATGCATTAATGGGTAATTACTCTCTCTCTCTCTCTCTCCCTCTCTCTCTCTCCCTCCCTCCCTCCCTCCCTCCCTCCAGGAAACTAAAGACATTCTCACAAAGTTGAATGGTTGTTTTCTTGGGCCTCATGTAATGTGGAGCAAGGAATGGAATTTCAGGTACCAGTCGATGGTCCCTTCCATGTTGACCCTCCAACAGATGATATGCTGGCATGTACCGCCGGTACCCTTCTGCTGTTGGGGGGTTTGGAGGAAGAGGGAAGGAAGAGGAAGAGGAAGGAAGGAGGAGGAGAACAAGAAGAAGAGAAGCGGGAGAATGAGAATCAATGAAGATGGTGTGGTGGGCTGCAAGTGACAGGTGGATGGTTGGTGGGTTGGACAACAGTGGTAAGGTGACAGCATGGAGGAGAGATGGGCTTGTGAGGAGTCATGAGCCCTAAAACAAAACACTTGATACTTTTAAAGACCAAAAAAGAAAGATAGCCATGCTGCTATAAAGAAAAAAGGCTGAACTGCACTACTTGAAATGGGGCGGTCCGGACCTTGATTCATGCTCATACTAGTAAATACCTGTTAGTTCGGACTGGTTTGAGCAAAATTGAATTTCCTACCATGGAGTCATATTGTTTATTGTTGTTAGCCTTACAACATGCATAAATTGCCTTATGAGTTTCTCTGTTTAACTTTACAGGTAAAGAGCATGCACTTGTCATTTCAAACCATAAAAGTGACATTGATTGGCTTGTTGGATGGATTTTGTCTCAGGTTGATATGTATCTCTATTTGTGCATTATATAGAAATAGCCTAATTAGTGCATGGGTTAACTCCAGCTATGCATGTTCTCCATTTGTCAGTAATGGAATCACATGCTTGAAAAGAAAGCATACTAAGGTAGCTTGTGATTCATTGTTGATTATTTTGTAATCTTTTTTACTAAATTGATTCTTTTATCTCAGCGGTCAGGTTGTCTTGGTAGCACGTTAGCAGTGATGAAGAAATCATCAAAGTTCCTGCCAGTGAGTATATAAGTCATTGGCATTTTTCTTTTTCTTCACATTTAACAGTTTCTTTACACTCTTTTCTAAGATAAAAGGATTGCATCTAATAGTTGTAATATCAAAATAAATAATAATTGGAATATACATCTGTTAGGACAAAAAAGTTTTGTAACAGGTTTCAGCTTATCTATTTTTCCCCTCTTTCCACAAGCAAATCACATGGAAACTTATTCAGTGAAAAAGACATGACTTCCTGTACTTGAGTGTTGAAGATCCTCATGCTTTGGTCATATGGTAAGCAAAAAACTTTGTTTGACAGTCAATCTTGTGCTTCTCTAGGAGTGCAGATAGCAGAGAGGATCTCAACTTCAGGATACATTTAGACTCTTTTTTGTCCATTTGGCCTGTGATCATTAGTTTTCCTTTTTTTCTTGACTTTCCCCTCTAATTGTAGAGACTTCTTTGATTCATACCCATGATGCTACAGTTGTGGAGCATATTTAGTTTTCTTAGAAAAGTTGTTATCTCATTAATAACTTGAGTATATGTTTGTTTAAGATATGTTTGTACTTGGCAAAGTATTCGGTGTATGCTTGGTAATGCCATTCTCAAGGCTTTTAGTTTAATTTCTTATTATGTCAAAGACTGCTTTACTATTAGTTATGTACGACACCTTTGCAGGTTATTGGTTGGTCAATGTGGTTTACTGAATACCTCTTTCTGGAAAGAAGTTGGACCAAGGATGAAAGCACCCTGAAAG
This sequence comes from Musa acuminata AAA Group, assembly GCF_036884655.1. Classification (NCBI taxonomy): domain Eukaryota; kingdom Viridiplantae; phylum Streptophyta; class Magnoliopsida; order Zingiberales; family Musaceae; genus Musa; species Musa acuminata. Next base: position 18,283,344 of record NC_088348.1, read on the forward strand.
TACTATTTACTTGCTTACTGTTGTATAGTGCTGACACTTTTTAAATTTTTATTCTTTCTGATTTCGTTTGGATAACTGTAACATGCAGTCAGGTTTGCAACAATTAAAGGACTTCCCTAGACCATTTTGGTTGGCTCTTTTTGTCGAAGGGACACGTTTTACGCCAGCAAAACTTTTAGCAGCACAAGAGTATGCAGCTTCACAGGGTCTCCCAATCCCTAGAAATGTTCTCATTCCTCGTACCAAGGTTGTTTCTAGTTTTTAACAAGTTACTGTTGTATGGAGAATTTCTTTTCCTGGCTTCCTTTCGTTGGTCTTGTCTTTGAGTTTGATTGTCTTGAAACTATCCTTCACTTGATATCTTAAGTACTAGATGAAGCAATATAAAAGGGTAGAATGACCTTCAATATACATCTTTCTTGTTGTCATGGATTATCTGTGGTTTGATCAGCATAGATTGAAATCTCTAGATATTTATTGACACTTGACATATGATTTTCAGGGTTTCGTTTCAGCTGTAAGTATTATGCGATCTTTTGTTCCTGCTATCTATGACGTAACAGTAGCTATTCCTTCAGATCAACCTCCACCAACAATGTTTAGGATTCTAAAAGGCCAATCTTCAGTGGTACGTATGCTAAATTATGGCGACTTTCATTGTGTGTCTTCTATACATAATTCATTGTTGCATTTAGGCAACATATCTTCAAAGTATTTGAATTTGCTTCAATTCTGACACAAGGACTACGGTTCGCAGATCCTGAGAATTTGGAAATATAGGAATGTATAATTTATGATAGGGCTACATTCAGCAATATGTGCTTGCATATGCACATGTTACTTATATTTTGTGGTCATCAATGGAAGATATGTTTGAAAATGTTCCTATGGTAATTGATAATCAAGTTAATTGTTGAGAGAATCATGACTTGTACATGCAATTGATGATACAATCTCACTGAAAGTACTAAATCATTTCATCTGAAGTGAAGGCCATTTATTTCTAATGCTAGTTCTGATATCTACTTAATACATGATATTTTTTAATGTTAATTTTATAGCCACCTTGTGGATTTGACGTAGCTACAGTTTATTGAAAAGTGCCATATACTTAGAGGATTCAATATTTTGATATCTTTTCTCTGGGTTATACAATCTTATCTAGTATCAAATTATATAAGTTCACATACAAAATGTTGGAATGATAACTGCATTGATATTTTTGAGCTTGAGCAGAATTTCTTTCATTTTGCATCACAAATAGACATAAACTTTGTGAGAGTCAATTTGTAGAGAACGTTTTTAAAGCTGGCCTAAGCTGATGCCATTATTATGCCATGATGCCTAAGCTGAAACTGACCAACAATTCTGTGTTGTTAAACTTATCCCAAACAGAACTCTGGTTGGGTTGCTGTGGAGAACAGGCCAGAGAAAGCGGTCAGGGAGGGAAGGGAATATGCTCATGGGTAGCACCAGAGGTCTATTGTTTAAGGCGTTAATGGATGAGGCTCTGTGAGATTGAAAAGGAAAGAGAGATTAAGCACAAGGGTGAGAAAAAGAATGAGTGCCTTGGGGAAGACATCATTCACTAAATGTGGGACCAATGAGGATTTTCTTTTTATTGATGAGATTCAGTATCAAATGATCAGAGATAAAAAATATGGAGTAGAACAGTCAGTTGGGAAGCATGTACCTCACGAGCATGGATCATGGAGAGACAAAGGGCAACATGAAAGAGATGAGCAATGTTGACAAGAATAGAGGTTGGAAGGATATATGTGGAGTAAAGGCACTATATATCATTTTTGAGTGAAGGAATCAGAGATTTGGAATCTGGAGAGTGAGGATCCATAAGTTTCTAAATGGAACATTAAACTATGTTGACCATGGTGGGGCAGGTCAGGCTGCCCAATGTGTCAGCAACTGTTCAACTTCATTGGCAGTATGAACCCAGGGTTGGCTCGAGAACCAATAGAACTCACTGGCTTCAATCTGGGTTGTTTAGTATGAATTCATGTTGATCAGTGCACGTTACATATTTGTTATATTATCACATGTTAAAACAAGAGTAGTCTTCCATTTCATGGCTGTGATTATTCCCTCTAGGTGTTAATACTGTTCTGTGGAGCTCCTGGCTAAGCATGGTAGCCTGTAGCCGTTCGTAAATTAGCTGTGGCTGATTAATTGGTCATGAACTGTCGAATTCCTGTTAACTAATCAGAGTTGTTTACTTGGCTTCAGAAAAAATATGTCCAATCTTGAGTCAGTTCAGTTGGTGAAAAAATATATGAAGATTTTCCATTTGAGGAGGAATAAAATTTTATTCTGGAAAAGGACAATAGTTTCATCCAGAGTTAATGTAAGTCTTCTGTTTACAGTAAGTTGTACTTTTGTGGAGTGGCCATGGTAGACGGCATTGCTACCTTCACTAGAAAAAGGTCTTGCTGAATTTCAAACTTCCATTAAGTTGGACAACTTTTAGATAGATATCTGATTTGACTACAGCAGCCAAGTGCTGGAAGTCATTTAAATAACTTTTGTAACTTTTTATAGCCAATTGCTAGAAGCTACTCTATCTGCTCTATCTTTACCTGATTTTTAAACCTTCAGTCAATAGCAACCGTAACTTAATTAGATGCAGTATCTTCCTGAGCATCAGAAAGGAAATAAGACTAATTGTCACCTTTTTAAGCATTTGGCTCTGGATTTTGTTCCAAATTATCTTGATGAATTCATATTTCCCTTCGATGTGTTTTGTATGTATTAACAGAGATTCTAAAGAGCCTTTTTGGGATCCTCTCTTTACTGCACTAGCAAACTTCTACAAAGCTGAGACATTGATATGGTCTTATTCTTAGGAGTATAATTGCTGGGTATTTGAGATATTAAAACACCATAGGTGATATGTAGCAATAAACCAAAAAAACCTGCGTAAATCCTAGAAGATATGTGATGTAGGATGAGTAACATAGGGATTTCTTTTTTGAATAAGGAATTAGAAAGAGAAAAAAAAAGGATAATAACTTAAAAGATAATAATAAAAAAAAATTAGAAAACTATCAGACTCGCTCTGGCTCAAGGAGTATACTCCCAATATGAAAGTCTTGCACCTCCGCAAATCTCACACGTGGACGATAGAATTATTCCATTGGAAAAGCAACTTATGGCCTCACACCACTCACACAAGAGGTGAGAAAGAATTCAATTTATTGATTCATCTTTTGATCGATCCATTACAATGTTCTGGTCCCTTTTTATAGATATAGATACAAGAATAAAGAGGAAAAAAACCAAAATAAGGAAAATTACATGATATGATGTATTCCATTTGAAGAAGGTAACAATTCTGACTTGGTTTGAAAAATAATCTTCCTCTCTTGATGGTATTCTCAATTGATAGATTTTTATCTTTGTAAAGATTAATGGTCAGTAAAGATATGTAATCTCTAATAATAAACAAATCTTATTTCTTTCATCTTCACTACATTTGGTTTTTTTTCCTCCTTGTTGGGTAGATATTGACATGTGACTAGTTATTACATATGCAAAACATCCTAAATTTATTAAATTTATTTTATTGATAAATCAACTAAATTGCTCCTACATGAATACGAGCAATATATTACCAGAAGGAACACGGAGAATGATGTCTCATCTGCAAAATTAATGCCAACAAAAGAGTAGTATCCATCAAGAGTCTGGGCTACAAGCATAGATGGAATGCAGCATATGTTATGTGTAGCAAAGAACCAGATAAACTTGTATAAATCCTAGAAAATATGAGAAATATGTTGTGAGATGATGAACACCACGAACAATGTCTCATCTGCATCATTATTGCCAACATCAGTGCATTATCCATCAAGATTTCGGGCTACAAGTGGTCTAATTCAGTTGAGAATTTTTTTATTCTCATATTGTACATGTGTATTAAAAAGTTAGAAAATCAAGAAAATTTGTATTATTTTCATGTTAAATTAGGTTATTTCAGCTTCTATTTTGACTTTAATTCTAAAGGTTTATTGTTATATGTAGGATTGTATTTGTACTCTTCTTTGTACACATTTCTGTAGTAGTTATCAACCATAGATGTTATGTTGGCTGTATGGTTTACTCCTGCATACTTGACCAACATTGCCAGCAACCATGTGTGCAATCTTTAGCCAGTATGGATTGGTCTCTGCCCTCTACTGTCAGTGACCAGTGAAGTTTCTTATCAATGATTGATAAAATAATTGCTTAACATTTTAATGTGTTTTGGATCTGTTTTCGACTTTGTTCTCATCTAAGACTATTATGCTTGCAGGTACATGTCCATATTAAGCGGCATGAAATGACTGATCTACCTGAAACAGATGAGGGAGTGTCACAGTGGTGTAAAGACATATTTGTGGCTAAGGCATAGTATTCTTTCTTGCATGCTGTATTAGTCTTCCAAGGATCTTCTGTTTTTGTTGGCTATAAAACATGCAATGTAGTCACATATGTTTAATCTCATTTTCATGCAAAGATGTGATACTACTTTGCCTTAATGACTTCTTAATCCTTTCATAGTATCATCGAACTTGTTTATTCTCTCTGACAGGATGCTTTACTGGATAAACACAAATCGGAGGGCACTTTTGGTGTTGAACCAAGACAACTTGGTCGGCCTATAAAGTCTTTGCTGGTAAGATGTTAATTGTCTTGTCAATATATAAAAACAAATTATATGAAGAAAAGGTTTTTCATTAAACATTAGACTAAAGGTTGCCAACTTGTAATATCATAATGCATCCCGAATTAAGTTTCATACCTGGGTGAAACTCTTCTCAACAAGCCTGTATAAAGCACCTTTCTCATGGTACATTGTATTTCTATATACAATGCCTTTGCTAATAGGAAGCTTACACATTGTGAACATTGACTTTGTCATTATAGATAATTCCAACTGTCTTGTTATGGCATGATTGGAGTTGTCTTTCTTGTCCCAATTTTATTTTGAAGAAGAACAAAGATTTTGTTCATGAGTAGCTAATATAACATGGTTGTTAAATCAAGGCTCTATCCAAGCTTTTTTCTTTTGAATGTGAAACTTCTATCAATGATGCTGGAGTGTAAAGCAGCATTCTCATGGTGTATCAGTCGAGATAGTCGATGATCTAGAAGAAAGTAATGAGGAAGGTGAAGATGCTTTTGCTGATAGGAAGCTTATGATTTGTGAACTTTAGGAATCAAAGAGTCTAGGTGGCTTGCTGTGATATGACTAGAAGTGTTTATCTTCACTATTTGCCTTGGGGTTTCTATCTAATTAAAGAAGTATATATGCTGGTCTTATTTTCATTCATCTGAAACAATTAAAATCATTTTTTTCGCAAATGAAAGAATTATATTATATTGAGGTGATAATTTGTTTCGAGATGGTCATAATTCCTACTGAGACTTCTACACAATCAGCATATCCTGTATCTTTTATCTTTCTTGATCGATAAACTTGGCAACAGGTGGTGGTATTTTGGTCGAGTCTTCTGTCATATGCTACATTCAGATTCTTCAAATGGACAGAACTCTTGTCGACATGGAAAGGAGTTGTGCTCACCATAGCAGCAGTTATACTGGTTACAATAGTTATGCACATTTTTATCCGTTTCTCACAGTCTGAGCGATCAAGCACAGCCAGAGCTGCACGGAACCGAGCAAAGAAAGATTAAGCATTCTTCATAACATTGAAGCATTTAGCCAGTCTATTTCAAATAGCAAATTTGATGTACCTCTTTAATTGAGATTATTAATCTACAATCCTGATATGATCTTTGGCTTTTTTGATATGGAAGATATGATCACATCTATAGCTGCTTGCCACTTGAATGTAGTAAATTGTGAAAGCACTTTCAAGTGTCAATCGTACTGTCACTACCTCATTAGGATGAATACCTTATTAGGATGAATCATGGAAATTGCACTTTACTCCATCCCACATATCCCGAGTAAAATATTATGTGCCGCTCTGATGTAATTCTATTTCGGATACATAATAACAAGGCAGCCATGCTTCAAAAATTATTAAGAACAAGTTAGAAGGCAAGACTGATTTTGTAATTCTACTGTTGTATAATACTTTTGCTCAATTTCTGTGATTGTATGATCCTGACTGCAATTGATTCATGAAGCTTAAGCTTTCCTTTGAAGCTAATGGGAGAGATCAGTCAAGTCTATGTTCTGCGGCTAAAGCTCTATTTATGATCTGATACAGGAGTTTTTTGTTTCCCATTCCATGTCCTCTTTACTATCTTCAAGAAATGGAACCCCATCTCTTCTTTGATGCTCCTTTTTTTAGTCCCACCTCCAGAGTTATATGTCTGAAAATGAGATTATATTGGGAGATATAAGCAAGAAAATAGAAGAAATATGCTGTCACAATGAACCTCTCAAATGTTCTCGCAGATGAGTTTGCCTCACTCTGCCAGATTCAGTTCAAGCATGAAAGGCTATGTTGGTCATTGTGCTGTAAACTCTGCGTGTAAACCCTGTGCTGTGAAGCAAATTCTCCAAATAAATCAAAATTGGATTAGCTCAAATCAAATAATTAAGGAAAGGCTGTCTTTTGACTAGTAGTCATCTTTTTCTCAACCAAAACGATGTTATAAAATGGTGTGCGATATATGTTCGATACGGATGGTACATGTCGATATCATACTGTATCGTTAGTGTACCGTATATTGATATGTTTGGTATAGCTATATAGTAGGATATTCACAACTTTGTTCACAATCTTTTTTTCACCAAACAATCATACAATTTAGAAACTATCATTTTTTTTTCTCTAAAAACATTTTGAATTCTCCAAAGATCACATACAAGTCTAAATCAAAATTAGTCTTAATAAAAAATCATCATTAAAACAATTACATGATGAAATTATTCCTAGACACGAAACAAGCAATTTATTGATCAAGAAAACATCGTATACCATTCAATACACCCCAATGGGTATAAAAAATTATGGAGGATCAAGCATGCTCACATTACGAATGTACTCATTCCTTATGAACAAGTATTTGCACGTCTTAGATAATTTTACATAAGTCCATATCAATTTGTATCATAGGATTGAATGAAAATCATGTTTGGAGGGGGCATCATAAAGTTTTGTTTTGATCGAAAGTTTCAATTCCTCTTGATCGTACTAATTTTTAGTGGACTATTTGATTCGATATGATGATATTTTGTAATTTATACGTATCATTTTTTTTCATTCCTTGCGTTGTGGTATTGCATTTGCTAGTTAATATTTCAAACTTAAATATATTTCTAAAATGTTAAACTCTCTAAAATATCCTAAAAAATTTTACCACCGCAAGACAACTTTAAAACATATTAGTGACAAACCACAAAGATTAACTAAACAATATTAACTATATATATAAACCTAAATTTAGAGAAATAATTATGATATTATATATATATATATATAATATATATATAATATTATGATATTATATATATAATATCGTAATTATTTCTCTAAATTTAGGTTTATATATATAGTTAATATTTTTTAGTTAATCTTTGTGGTTGACAATTTGTAGTTGTCATTAATATGTTTTAAAGTTTATATATGTTGAATCTCAAATTTTGATGATGAAATCAATTAATGAGTTTATGATCTAATCTATGTTTTGAGAAAAGTGATGCAGGAGTAACTTCGATCATGAAAAAGTAAAATAATTGAAGTAGAAGAATCAGATATTGGGCTGGAGTTAGAGATCGAGCATCAAGTTAGAAGAATCGGACATTGTGCTAAAATCGGACGTTGCAAGAGTCAACATGTAGATGGATCGAGCAATACGTCAAAGGAGAACATGATGCATCGAGAGTTCGGATGAACCAATGATATACTGTACAACACAAGATTCTATGTTTTGTAATCGTTTAAGTCATGGTCGTCATAGTTTTAGGTCTTAGTTGAGTTAGATTCAAGTGTAACCATGCCAGCTTAATTAAGGACCCATTGGCACTTAATTGAGGACCCATTGGCACTTAATTGAGGACCCATCAGGGACTTATAGGCATTTTAGTATCTAAAGGTCAAAAATTTTGATCCCTCTTTTGCAACATCCATTGGCTCATTTGAAATAGAAGTTTGGGTAAGTATTAGGTGTCCAAAATTTTTAATATCAGTGTCAAAAGAAAGGTATAAGAGTCTAATTTTAAACAAATAAGGTCCTGCCTAAATCCACATTTAGTGCTAAAAATTATGGCTAAAATAATTTATAGGGGTCAGTTTACCGAAAAATTCCAGATCCATGGTTTTGTGTCTAACAAGAGAAAGAATTGGATTCTAAGCAGAAATCTTTTAGATTATTCAGAATCAATATATGAACAAAGACTAATATTTCTATAAGATGGGGTTAGAAACTTGCTTTTGAGAATTATGAGCCCAATTTAGAAGATTTGAGCAAGAAACCTCAAAGCTCCCAAATTTCTCTTCTTCTTCTTCCCCCTTTTTTTCTTCTTCTTTCTCTCTTTCTCTCTTCTTCTTCCATGCAGCTGCCTTCTCAGGTTTCTTGAGAATGAAAGCAAAGAGGCTTAAGCAGTGGGTTTTGTAATTTTGTATATTTTATAGTTTAATCCTTGTATTATTATATTTACGATTAGGTCCTCAGGGTTTACATATAGGTCCTCGAATTTTTTTTTTCTTTTTGAACAGATCCCCAAATCTTATGAATAAGTTCTCATATTTATACTTTGGCTCTTTTATTGAATTTAAAATAGATACTTACATTACAACTAGAAACTTATATGAAAATTTAGAAATGAGGGATGTTACACTCTCCCCCCCTTAAAAGAAAATTTTAGTCCTCTAAATTTATCATACCTCTATCGATGAAAAGACGACGATAAACTTTTTTCATTTCCTCCTCTAGCTCCCAGGTTGTTTCCTCTCCAGAATGATGTCTCCAAATTACTTGAACTAGAGGGATGACCCGATTCCTTAGGATCTTTTCTTTCTTATCAACAATCTGAGTGGGCTCTTCCACAAAAGATAAATCTTTATCAATCTCCATCAGCCCATACTTAATGATATGAGAAGGATCAAGTATATACGTCCTAATCATCGAAACATAAAATATATTATGGATATGACACAACGATGGTGGCAAGGCAATCTTGTAAGTGATAGAACCAACCCTCTCAAGAACCTCAAAAGGTCTAATAAATCTTGAGCTTAACTTTCCTTTCTTCCCAAACGCCTTTGGAAGGGGACCTTTAAGAACACAAAATCTCCAATTTCAAACTCAATATCTCATCTTCTATTGTCAGCATAACTCTTTTGACGACTCTGAGTAGTTTTTAACCTTTTCTTTATAACTTGAATTTTCTCGGTAGTTTCTTGTACTTTGTCCGATGCTAACATCTTTCTGTCACCAACTTCCTCCCACCACATAGGTGTTATGCACTTTTGCCCATATAAAGTTTCATAAGGAGCCATTTGAATACTTGAATGATAACTATTATTATAAGTGAACTCAATAAGTGAAATATCTTTATCCCATTCACCTTTGCAATCCATAACATAGGCTCTAAGCAAATCCTCAAGTGCTTGAATTGTTCTTTCTGACTGACCATCACTCTGAGGATGATATGTAGTACTAAACTTGACTTTAGTGCCCATAGATTCCTGTAATCTTCTCCAGAATCTAGAGAGAAATCTAGAGTCTCTATTAGAGATGATCTCCTTTGGAATACCATGAAGTCTTACTATTTCATTGACATATAAATCTGCAAGTCTATCAAGAAAATAAGTCATATTAATCGATAGGAAATGTGTAGATTTTGTTAACCTATCAATGATAACCCAAATAGCATCATGCTTTCTAGAGGTTCTAGGTAGTCCTGAAACAAAATCCATGGTAACACATTCCCATTTCTATTCAGGAATATCTAAAGGTTGCAACAACCCTCCAGGTCTTTGGTGTTCTACTTTGATTTGCTGTCAAGTCAAACATTTTGAAATATACCTTACAATTTCCTTCTTCATGCCTTCCCACCAATAATGACTTTGGAGATCTCTATACATCTTAGTGCTCCTAGGATGCATGGTGTACTTTGAAGTATGACTTTCCTTTAGGATTTGGTTCTTGATATCTGGTTCATTTGGTATACATACTCTATCCCCAAATCTCAATAGGCCATCCTTTGAAACTTGAAATTTTGGCTTTAATTCTTTTTCTACTTCATTCCTCAAGTAGATTAAATGTAGATCTCGTAATTGTCCTTCCTTAATTTGTTGAATAAGATTATATTGCACTTGAATGGAGGCCATCAATATCATTGAGTCTTACTCTTTCCTCATAGCTTTCAAATCAAAATTTTCTTCTAATAACTTCCATTGCTTCACGACTAGACTAGCCATAAAACTTGTAGATTTTCTACTAAGTGCATCAGCTACAATGTTGGCTTTGCCCGGGTGATAACAGATGACACAATCATAATCCTTTAGAAGTTCTATCCATCTTCGCTACCTTATGTTTAACTCTTTCTGAGTGAAATATATTTTAAACTCTTGTGATCAATAAAGATTTCAAATTGTCGACCATACAAATAATGTCTCCAAATCTTTAGAGCAAAAACAATTGCTGCTAATTCCAAATCATGAGTTAGATAATTCAATTCATAACCTTTTAATTGTCTAGAAGCATAAGCAATTACTCTCCCTTCCTGCATCAAAGCACATCCAAGGCTCTTTCTTGAAGCATCAGTATAAACTACGAATCCCTCACTTCCACTTGGAATAATGAGAATAGGGGCACTAGTCAATCTTCTTTTTAACTCTTGAAAACTTTGCTCACAATCATCACCCTATACAAATTTCACATTCTTTTTAGTGAGTTTGGTGAGAGGTTGAGCGATTCGAGAAAATCCCTCTATAAATCTTCTATAATAACCTGCCATGCCCAAGAAGCTTCTAACTTCCGTTACATTTGTTAGTACATCCCATTCAACTACAGCTTCTACTTTCTTTGGATCAATAGATATACCCTTCCTTGAAATCACATGGCCTAAGAAAGCAACTTCATTCAACCAAAATCCACATTTGCTGAACTTTGCATACAACTTCTTTTCTCTTAGTATGGACAATATATTTCTCAAGTGTTCCTCATGCTCCTAATTAATCCTTGAATACACCAATATGTTATCAATGAATACAATTACACAGTCATCCAAGAGCGGTTAAAATATCCTATTCATTAGTTCCATAAAAGCTGCAAGGGCATTAGTCAAACCAAAAGGCATCACCAAGAATTCATAGTGACCATATCGAGTTCTAAAAGCTATTTTTGGAATATCCTCCTCCTTGATCTTCAATTGATAATAACCTGACCTCAAGTCAATCTTAGAGAATACTTGTGCACCCTACAGTTGATCAAACAAATCATTAATTCTGGGTATGGAATACTTGTTTTTGATGGTCACTTGATTCAACTGTCTATAATCAATACAAAGCGTCAATGTTCCATCCTTCTTCTTCACTAATAATACCGGAGCACCCCACGGTGAAATGCTGGGTCGTATGAAACCCTTATCTAATAATTCATGTAGTTGCTTCTTTAATTCTTCTAGCTCGAGTGGTGTCATTCTGTAGGGAGGCTTAGATATTGGGGTTGTATTGGGGACCAGATCAATAACAAATTCACCCTCTCTATCTAGAGGTAAACGAGGCAAGTCATCTAGGAATATATCAGGGAACTCTTTGACCACTAAAATTTCATCTAGATGGGTTTCCTGATTTGAATACTCCTTTACACACACCATATAACAAAAACAACCCTTCTGCATAAGACGATAAGCTTGAAGTGTTGATATCAAGCAAGGAGGCAAATCATGCCTAATGCCCTCAATGTAAAATATAGGCTAACCTGGTATACAGAAAGTAATTATTTTTGTGTAGCAATCAATACTAGCATGATAGGAAGATAGCCAATTCATGACAAGTATAATATCAAAACCCTAGATCTCTAGGAGAATCAAATCAGCAAGGAGTTCGTGTTCTCCAATAGAGATCAAACAAGATGAGTAAACCAAGTTTGTTACCAAAGAATCCCCAACAATAGTTGTTACATATAACATATAATCCAGAGGTCTAAGTAGAATATCAAGTGATAAGCAAAGTATTATGAAACAAAAGATAAGTTGGAATCGGGATCAAACAAAACTTTTGCATTTCTTTTAGAAACATAAAGAATACTTTCAACCACTGATTTAGAAGCTTTAGAATCTTATTCAGTGATAGCATACACTCTAGCATGGGTTGTGTCACGACCCGAGTTTGATGAACTAACTGGCCAATAACTCCATTTTGGTCCTTCAACCACGGACCAAAATGCTTAAGCGGGAGTTAACGTAGTATACTCATCAGGCCCTTATAAGCTAATCATACACATTGCCCACTTCCGATGTGGGACTAATGGGATATTATAGGTTGAGGGTCTAGGAGGCAGTGGCTCTTTCTTCCTGTTCAGTGGGTAATCTCTTATTTGATGATCTAACTTTCCACAAGCAAAACATACTCCAATCATTCGAAAACACTAACTTGTCTCATGATTTAATCCACATTTTGCACATGACTGAGTCCTCCGCAGTGGTTTACCTTTCTTAAATCTAGATGTCTTGATCCTCTTGTTACTAGCTTCATATTCATTTTCTCTCTTGCTTTCGCTAGTAAATTTGTCCTTTTTGTTCTTGCCCATGATTTCTTAAATTTCCTCCAAGTCTCTTTCAATTTTCAAAGCTCTTTATACCATATCCGCATATGTTTGTAGTTTTAAGGCTGATATTTGACTTCTTATTGCTGCTCATAATCCCCTTTCAAATCTTATTGCTTTTCTAGATTCATTATTAGTCATATGTATGGCAAACCTAGAGAGCTCAGTGAATTTAGATTTATACTTTGCAACCATCATAATTCCCTGGATAAGATTCAAGAACTCCAATGCTTTTTGCTCTCTTATACAATCTGGAAAATATTTATCGTTAAACTTTTCTTTGAATACCTTCCATGTCATTGGCTCATGTTTGACTTCAAAAATCCTCTTAATCATTCTCCACTAGTGTTCAGCTTCTCCTTCCAGCATGAAGGTAGCAAGAGAAACTTTCTAATCATCAGGGTAATTTAAGACATCAAATATTTTCTCTATCTGCATCATCCATCATTCTACCGCCATTGGATCAGACTCACCACTAAAACTGGGAGGACTAAGCTTCTTAAACTGTTCAATTCCCAACCCCGTCTAGTTTGATGTCTCTGTTCCATCATTTCTTCCTTGTTGGATATGTTGTTGTTGTTGTTGCATCACTTGTGCCATAGTCTCCAAAGTCCGCATGATACCACTCAATTGATCAGCAGTAGATGCAACAGGAGAACCAGATGGTCTCATCATCTTTGCTTCCTAAAACATCAAAAGAAAATTTTCTTTGATCAATCTATAAATGAAAGTCAATAAACCTCCATTTTTTTTTTCACATCTAGTATAAAAAAAAAAAAATTCTTAGTGACTCTCAAATCATGCTCTGATACCACCTCTGTCACGCCCCTCAAAATATCGATAATATTAAAAATTTTTCAACACAAATCCATCCAGGATCCAAACACACATTTGAGGTCACTAAGAAAATATTCAAATCAAAATTTTACCTCTATAATCCACAAATTCATAAACCCTGTGTAGTTTATAAATATACAACACATCGCTCGATGATTCATAAAATCTGAACCCAACTCACTAAAATAATAACCACAACATAAATTCACAAGTGTGGGAGTCTATACAATCACAAAACCAATGTTGACCATAAGTTCATATCATTACACGAATTAAACTTAACATTCCAGAATCCTAAACATGAGAGGTCCTTTAAACTTATACAAAATCCACAAGTTTAGATTCATCGTCAACATTTCATTACATGCAAAGTGTGCTTATATAACAAAAACATATATACTAATAAAGATCTGCCCAAAATCTTCTAGCTTTCCACTGCCTCAACCTAATTTTAATATTTAAGCAAGCAACAAGCTATCCTAAAAAAATTATACAGCAACGAAGTGAGCATATAAGGCTCAACAAGTGACTAACATATCCATGGCAAAAGAGGACAGTTTCCAAACAAATAAGGTTTCAAGATGCAAGGCAAAATATAAGAATTCATAGACGTAATCTCATTAGGTACAGAATCACAAATTTCATTTCAATCAAACATATTTGGTTCATAATAGATGGAGCATAGAGTAATTGGAGCATATCAATAGCGTATGAAATGTTCCGGAGTATATCAATGGAAAATAGGATATTTTGGAATGTATCAGTTCATCGCAAATGGAGCATAGAGTAATTAGAGTATATCAATAGCGTATAAAATGTTCTGAAGCATATCGATAACATATGGAATATTTCGAAGCGTAACAATAACATATGAAACATTTCGGAGTATATCAATGGAGTATGAAATGTTTCGGAGCATTTCAATAACAAATGAAACATTTCGAAACATATCAATGGTATGTGAAATATTTCAAAGCATATCAATGACATATGAACCATTTCGGAGCATATCCAAGGATAAATACGAAACAGAAGCTCAAACGTCGAATTTAACGTTGCATTCATACCATTCTTATCCAAAGCATGTATAGAAACACATAACCAAAGCTCTGGATATCATATCAAACATACAAAAGGTGAAGTGGGACCATAACATAATATAGTACATCCATTTCTGAATGACCACCAAACATAAGTCTCCCACGTCTGGGAGCTCCATCCATCCACGTCTGAGTGAAATCATAGGGGCTGGCAGAGCATTACAAGCTCTATGCATAACTCCCTTCACCATTTCTGACAAAAGTTCACAATATCCCACAAACACTAGAGTACAAAAGGATAGTATAAACAATAAATAGCATATATCAGAAGCACATGCGATACAACAAAACGTATATGTGCTTTTACGAGTCAATACGATGTAAGCAATAATTCTTTCACAAATGTATTTAAATTTGAAAGGAAAGGAAAGCAAGAACACACACGGATTCCAAACAATCACATATAGCTCAATTCAAATAAGAAGGTTAGACAAATTTGATATCCAAAGGAATGAAACGGGAATAGGCATATATCGAATGCAAATGCAGAACAATGAGATATACATGTGCCTATATGAGTCAATATGATATAACATAAACGTTATACAATATGTTTCAAGAATGTAAATAATTTATAGATAAGAGCAAACCAAAATTCAAGCATTAATATAAGCCTCAATTGAGTGAAGGAAACTGAATGAAATCTATTTACAAACAAATGAAAACAAAATATGCGAAATCGACCAAAGCTCAATTTATGATAGAATTCGAGAGGCATATTGAACAAATGATTTATACCATCAATCGTTCTCCTACTCAAAAAATATATCATTAGAAAGATATTTCAATCTAGTTTCTAATGAAATAAGTTTCTTATGAGTCAAGATTTCCAACAAGGAGTTACCATTGATTTAATAGCCAAAGATCAAAAACAAAATCACTATTTTGCAGAATTCATAGGGTCGGATTCAACAGATAACAGGATTGGCATTTGAATTCAAAATTTTTCAATCTATATATCAAAAGAAAGCTATACAAGTCTAGTTTCAAATAAGGTCATTTAATACAAATCAGAATTTCTAACAGGGACTTATAGGCATTTTAGTATCAAAAGGTCAGAAATTTTGATCCATGTTTTGCAGCATCCATAGGCTCATTTGAAACAAAAGTTTGGGTAAGTATTCGGTGTCCAAAATTTTCAATATTAGTGTCAAAAGAAAGGTATAAGAGTCTAATTTCAAACAAATAAGGTTCTGCCTAAATCCACATTTGGTGCTAAAAATTATGACTGAAACAATTTATAGGAGTCAGTTTACCAAAAAATTTTAGATCCATGGTTTTATGTCTAACAAGAGAAAGAATCGGGTTCTAAGCAAAAATCTGTCAGATTATTCAGAATCAATATGATAACAGAGACTAATATTTCTATAGGATGGGATTAGAATACTTACCTTTGAGAATTATGAGCCCAATTGGGAAGATTTGAGCAAGAAATCTCAAAGCCCCCAAATTTCTCTTCTTCTTCTTCCCCCTTTTTTTTCTTCTTCTTCTTTCTCTCTTTCTGTCTTCTTCTCCCACATAGCTGCCTTCTCAGGTTTCTTAAGAACGAAGGCAGAGAGGCTTAAGCGGTGGGTTTTATAATTTTATATATTTTGTAGTTTAGTCCTTGTATTATTATATTTACGATTAGGTCCTCAGGGTTTACATATAGGACCTCAGATTTTTTTTCTTTTTGAACAGATCCCCAAATCTTATGAATAAGTTTTTAGATTTATACTTTGGCTCTTTTATCAAATTTAAAATAGATACTTACATTACAACTAGAAACTTATACGAAAATTTAGAAATGAGGGATGTTACAACAGTAGAAGGCTTAATAGTATCATTTTAGTTGGGTTTGGTAGCCGCTTTAGGCTTGTAAATAAAGGTTGTGTCATATAGACACTTATGAGAGATTTTTGATCTGTAGTGGACCATTTTGACCCTTTGTTGTGCAACTGTTCAAAGCTTGTAAAGTCTGTTTGTAATTTGCATTGTCTATGAAGTGTTTCCTGGAATGTTTGCTTGTGGATCCTGAGTGAGGCATTTTCTCTAATTCGTTTTCTCTTTTATAGGTCCTAAAGGACCATGGGAGGCTTCAGGGAAGCTAACCTTTGTGGACGGACACGCAAAGGTGCCACACGACTTAGGCAAAACCAACTAAGTCCTTGAGAAATCGTAGATGGGCTACAAATGCAAACTTGCTCTCGGGTTGGTGGAGCCACTCTAGAGGATCATGGTAGTGAACATGATGAGCGAGAAGTTAGATACTCTTTGTGAGTGGAGGAGGCACAATCTGGAGTACCAACCGGAAAAAAGAGCCGTAATGAGAGACTCATGATGGCAGATACTCTCTACCAAGGCCAAAGAAGGCTTCTTGGGGTAGAGAGCTCGCAAGAAAATTCTTAATCCCAAATCAACAAGGTTGAGGCCCTAGTCGATCGACTAACAGATGGTACTAAAGACTCCGTGTAATATTTGCATAAAGTCATGGCAGAATTTACTTTCAAAGTGATAGATCTCACAAGGGCACTAAATGCGAGAGGGAGCAATACCCGTGTTGTGACACAACAAAACTTGAGAGTACCTAAGCCTTATTGCTATGGAGGTACTAGGGATGCAAAAGAGCTTGAGAATTTCTTGTTTGACATGAAATAGTACTTTCGAGCTACAAGACCTGATTCTGAAGATACTAAAGTTTCAATAGTAACCATGTATCTGAATAAGGATGCAAAACTTTGGTGGCGAACCCATTGGGATAAGATTCAACAAGGTCGATGTCAAGTGGACACATGAGAGGACTTAAACCAGGAGTTAAGAACTCAATTCCTACCCGAGAACACAGAGTCCGTCGCAAGGAGGAAGATGAGACAACTCCACCAAAGTACTTCCATTTGAGACTATGTGAAGCAATTTTCTGAACTGGTGCTGGACATCCTAGACATGTCCAAGTAGGATAAGTTATTTAGCTTCCTTGATGACTTGAAGCCATTGGCTCAATAGGAAGTACATCGAAGGAATGTCACCGATGTGATTGGGACAATTGCGACTGCAGAAAGGCTCATTAACTTTGTCTCCTAAAAGGATTCAGGGAAAAAGAAATAATATTCAGGAAATCGCCCTTCAAAATATTCTCAATGGAAGGAACCCGGGAGCGGACAAACCATCCGAATATCCGTCGAACTCTCGAACCCCCAACGTGATCATAGTCTTGACTCTGGCGCAACTCCTGCTGCATGTCTTACTGCCATCGTAGTTAATCCTGCACACTTATCTCAATATATAGATTAGATAACAAATGACAATTGACTTCATCATCAAAATCTAAGATTCAACAATCTCCCCCTTTTTGATGATGACAATCAATTGATAATGGAGTTAACCTTTA
This sequence comes from Musa acuminata AAA Group, assembly GCF_036884655.1. NCBI lineage: Eukaryota > Viridiplantae > Streptophyta > Magnoliopsida > Zingiberales > Musaceae > Musa > Musa acuminata. Next base: position 18,301,394 of record NC_088348.1, read on the forward strand.
CTCCCCCTATCTATATGCCATACTTGATATAAGTCATTCTTGAATTCAAAGCCTTTGAATTCAAAAGACATATTGATAAGTTAAGATCGTTTAACCTTATCAATACTCCCATCATGATTCCTATTGTATTTCTCTGAAAATGATGTCAAGGCTTGACATCCATTTTCAGGTTTTACATTTCAAATGTGAAAGATAGCATTCGTAGCAATTCATCATATGGTAAGATATCAACATGTAAAAATTGCAATGTAAATTCTTGATATCTTAACATAATGCAAATATTTCAAGTGTTTAGCAATCGTAGCATTTCATCACATGACCAGATATCAATTTGTAGAATTGTGATGTAGGCTCTAGATATCTTAACATAGTTCAAATATGGTAATAACATAGTGCAAATATGACAATTATAGCAATTCTGTCACCAATTTATCATATATTTCGATGCAAGCTTTTGATATCTCAACATAATTCAAATTTAAGTATTGCACTCATAGCATCAATTCATATAGCATTAAATTCAAATATGGCACTCATAGCATCAATTTATATATTTCTCATTCAAATATGACACTCATAGTATCAATTCATATATTTCTCCCTCTTTGTCATCAACAAAAAGGAGAACAATATAAGCAAATTTTAACTTGGTTTATGTCATTTTTCAACAATGAGGGATAGGATACCAATTATACAAATATCTCAAGGAAAACATGACATGGAGATAACTTTCATTACTTCTTCTTCTTTATTTGTTATAATCTTTTTGCATGAAAGAGGAAAGTCATTTGTGAGTTTACCCGAAGTTAAAAATGATAAGATATTAAAGCACGCTTCATTTTTACAAGGATCAAGATATGTGTGTGAATTAAATCCTTGCATGTAAAACTATTTCTCAAAAGATATAAGAAGGAATCATCAAATCCATTTCTCGAAAGATATTTTTCACATTATAAGTCTATGAGAGATGCATTTGCTAGTTGATTCCATATGTCAAAAATCAATAATGTGAATCAAACTAGATATGACATATGTTTATTAAATCCGGAAGAGAATAATGTATCGAGAAAATCCAATTGTTAGGATCAAGAAGATCCGAAAATGAAATTTAACATTTTCATGCATTCGGACAAGGTTTTGCTATAGATTTTCAAATTCATTCATGAAGATAAAACATGCTTATTATCATAAAAATTTTTGTATCCAAAACACATAATTTCCAACATGTAATTAAGGCATGTAATTATGTAAAATCATCATGGCAATTAAGTTATTTGATCATTAAATCAAAAAAGTCTGAAAAATAATCTTAACAAGTTCATGCATTCGGACATAATTTTGTAGTGCTCAAGGATTAAGAATTTGATGTATGAATCTTCTCAAATCACAATGAGAGTATAACATGCTCATCATGGAAATCAAGGCACAAGATTTTCAACTTATAAAGTAAGCATGTTATAGAAGCATTCAATCTCAACGTGAAACTTAAGTGATCAAGAAAATTTTGAAAACGAGTAGCGTAAAGAGATTCAAGGAAAATCCAAAAATGATGTTCAATCTATATTAATATTCCTAACTCTGCATATGCTCACCAAATAATACATTAAGTAAAACATATCAAGGATTAGTAGTTATCAAGGCAAGGGGCATTGTGATCAAGGTGAGTAGCATAAAGAGTTTATAACAACATAATTATTACAACAAGACAAGAAGAAATTGTGACCACATTTACATATACAAGCTCATTCAGGAGGCAAAAAATTAAAATGCCTAAATAAGGAGTCAAATTGTCATTGAATTTGCTACAGCTTAGATAGGATTTGATCTTGTCGATGTTCAAGCCGATCTTGTCTTTGTTCAAATCGGTCCATCCGAATCCCTATGTCTTTGATAGATGATGCAGGAGCTTGCTCAAATGGATGTGTTTCCTCAAAGGGATAGATCGGAGGAGATTGAGTACCCCTAAAGTTTGGTGTTTCTGGTTCAGGTTCATGTTGAGAGGTATTGGTTCTTCTAGGCATTCTAACCCAATTATCGTTTCTATAAAGACATCTCAATCGATGAAGTAGATTTTTATTTATTATGCTAAACCTATCTACTTTTATTACCTCTTCGTCGAGTGGTATAGGAATATCGTAGGGTTTAAGTATTCTAGTGATTATACTAACATATGGAAGCATCATATCTTTCTTAGATATTTCTATCATGTTCTGTTGGATAAGGTAATCAAAACAGATGTTATGTCCTTTAATGATCCAATATATGGTTCCTAATTCCATTTGACTCACTTCATCATGATGGTATTGTTTAAAGAGAATGATGCTAGTTAGAATATGATGAAGTACTTTAGTGTTTAGTGGTAGTAGATGCTCATAGCATTTAAGAACTATCACTAAGTTGGGATTACCGAAAATTGTTCCTAAGGCTTCGACGTAAGTTGTCTCAATTGTTTCATCATCCCACAATCCTCTAAAATAAAGACTTCTCTCTTTTATGGGAATGCCTATCATGTCGCAAATGAATCTATCCGTAATGAAAATGTGTTGTCTTAAAAGATAGGTAGACACTCTTTCTTTTTCATCTACTTGTAGATTGTTGTAAAACAACCTAACAAATCTTGAGTAGATGGGTTCACTAATTTGTAGTATTGGGAGTAGATCTAAATTTACAAACCATTGAATTGTCTCTAAATTACTTAGTTCATTTAGATCAACATACTTTCCCTTATGGACATTTCTAAACTCTATGGAAGCAAATTTTTAGGCATGAAGTTTTGAATCGAAAAGGGTGGAATCAAAGTCTTCTTATAATCTCCTCTTCCCTTTGTCCCTAGAGGATCTTCTAGAGCTCATAACTACTGCTATTTAAGAAGATAGTAATGAGCAAGGGTAAATAAAAATCAAAAGCTTCTTAGAGAATACTTTAAGTGAGATCTTCAAGAGAATGAGAGATTGTTGATCTTTGCTTTGAAAAGGGCAGTATTTGGGCAGCTAAAGGGAAGAAATGGAGGTGGAGAAGTGTTGGAGCTGCTAGAAGGAGAGGGGAGTGAGTTGGGGTCGGTTCCACCACCAGCCCTAGCTTGGTTTAAAAGGGGGCAAAGTTGCGGGTAGTGGCACAGCTGGCTGGGCGGTGCAACTGCTTGCAACTCGTGACAGCCGGTAGTGCTACCGCCAACTGGGCAGTGCCACCGCCTACAGGCGTTGAGCACTTGTTTTAGGGCTGTATGGGCTAGTTTGGTTGTTTTTGACTTGAGGAGAGTTTTCATTTGTGGAGCAATCAACTTTACTTTCATAATTATGTAAGAGTTTCCATTTCAAGATGAGAAATTTTATACGTTCAAGATAGATCTTGTGATGCACATACTCTACTTTAAATGTCGTACACAATTTTAGACATGTTCATGACTTATTATCTAAGTTGGTAAGCTTCGCAAGTTTATGACAAACTTTGCTTGCAAGACATAAGTTCATGATATAGTTGGATCGGAAGGTAAAGAAGAAATCAATTCGATGTATTCAGAAATCCGGAGGATATGTGAAGGGAGAATTATGAGTTTCGAAATCTGAGGGATCAAACAGGATTGTATCAGTATCACATTGTAATATTAATTTTCTAATCCTCTTTTTACTATTTAGGCTTGAGAGCATTACATGTTCTTTTGGATCTCGAGTCATGAATATCGAGTACCCAAAAAGTAGGATGATTTTTAGGTACCCATTTACTTTTTGATGTCTCAAAAATTGTTCTACAATAAAGGGTCATTTTTAGGTACCCATTTACTTTTTGGTGCCTCAAAAATTATTCTACATTATTTATTATGTTGCATAGAGTTTATCATGGTTCCTTTAGGAACCCAAATTAGTTTGTTCGGGCTAATTTTCTTGAATGGACAATGATATGTTTTATGTCCATGTTGGCGACAAAAGTTGCATTTACTTTGGTACCGAACATGTAAGATATGGCCTTTTATGAAGGTGGTTAGATTTTGGTGAAGACTTCTCACAAATCCAATTCCACTTCTTTTGGGAACATGACCCTTATTTGCAAGGATCATGTTCAAAGACTTGCTACCAACCTCGAATTTCTTCAAGGTGTCCTTAAGTAGCAAGTTCTCTTTTTGGAGAGTTTTTATATCATGACATTTTATGCATAGAGCTAAACTATCATGATATTCAGTTTTTAATTTATTGAAATTACTAATAAGACTATCATGCTTCTTTTTTAACAATTTATATTTTCTACTAATTATTTTGCATTCATCAAATAAGTCATGGAATGCATTTAATAATTCATCAAATGATAAATCTGCATCAATTAAATTTGTTACCTCCTCTCCAATGGCCATTAGGGCATAATGAGCAACTTGTTTGGTGTTGGACTCCTCTTCTTCGGACGCACTTGAGTCATCCCACGTTGCTTTGAGCGCCTTCTTCTTTGATGTTCTCTTCTTGGCTTGGGGACAATTACTTTTGTAGTGTCCCGAATTTTTGCACTCGTAGTAAATAACTTGGTCCTTTTTGGGTTCAAATTTATTTTTTTTGTCATTTTTAAACTTGTTTCTCTTAATGTATTTTTTAAATTTCCTTGTTAGAAGTGCCAAGTCATCGTCACAGTCCTCATCACTTAAGTTTTCTCTGAAGTGATCATCTAAAAGTTTTAAGTGTCATATCCTTCCTGTTCTTTAGAAGGATGTCTTCTTGCTCTTCATGGGCTTTGCAAGTCATTTCATAGGTAATTAATGACCCGATTAGTTCTTTAAGAGGGAAGTTATTTAAATCTTTAGCCTTTTGAATAGCAGTGACTTTAGGGTCCCAACTCTTAGGAAGGAATATTAGAATTTTATTTACGAGCTCAAAATCTAAAAAACTTTTGCCGAGTCCTTTTAGACCATTGACGACATCCGTGAAACGGGTGTACATGTCGCCAATAGTCTCACTCGGTTTTATTTGGAAAAGTTCAAAATAATGTATCAAAAGATTGATTTTTTACTCTTTCACTCTACTTGTGCCTTCGTGAGTCACTTCGAGTATATGCCAAATATCAAATGCGGTTTCACAAACCGAAACATGATTGAACTCATTTTTATCAAGCGCATAAAATAAGGCATTCATAGCCTTTGCATTAAGTGCGAAAGTCTTCTTCTCCAATTCATTCCAATCGATCATTGGAAGAGAAGACTTCAAAAATCTATTTTCGACAAGATTTCAAAGTTCAAAATCTATTGAAATAAGGAAGATCCTTATTCGGGTCTTCCAATAGGTGTAGTCCATCCCATTGAACATGGGTGGACGTGTAATAGAGTGGCCCTCTTGGTTTCCGGCGTATGCTATCTCTTTTGGGTTTTAATCCATTTGAGAGTTAATCCCACTTTGATACCAATTATTAGGATCAAGAGCACTAAGAGGAGGGGGTGAATTAGTGCAACAAAAAAACTTTTGACGATTAAAACTACATTCGTACGATGAAATCATTTCCGATGTAAAATCATTTTCGGAAACTTAACTTGAAAGGGAGTTCATAAGGGAGTGCAGCAAAAGTAATAAGGAAGTAAAGCACATATGGAGGTTTGTAGTATGATAAGCAGCAAGAAGAAATGCAAACCAGAGAGTACCACAATTTTAGAGTGGTTCGGTCAATCTTGACCTACATCCACTTTTGGCTTCCACCTCCGATGAGGTCACTGACGTCCACTAGAGGCCTTCCTTCAATAGGCGAAGGCCAACCACCCTTTTATAGTTTCACTCCTTTTGACGGGCTTAGGAGACAACCCTTATAGAATTTTCACTCCTCTTTTGAATGATCAAAACTTGGAAGAAAAGAGGGAGGAGAACTTTTAGCTTATATAACACTTTTGAGATCTAAAAATCATAGAGTAAATTGGATTTTCGGTGCCCTTTCATGCAGCAAAGGGTGGGGTTTATATTGGCCCCAAACTGGTTTGAATTTGGAGCTTAAAAATATCATCTCCCGGATTTTCGGGGTCCTGGCAGTACTACCATCAGAACTGGGTGGTACTACCTCTCGGAGACCGAGCTCAGGCGGCACCACTGCCTGACAAGGACGGTACCACCACCCAGTCTCGCTTGGAGACTGAGCCCAGGTGGTACCACTACCTGATAGGGGCGGTACCACCGCCCAATCGCTCGGAGACTGAACCCAAGCGGTACCACCGCCTGACCTGGGTGATTGCACTGCCCAGCTTTCCTGAGCTCTTAGGCAGTGCCACCGTCGACCCAAGCGGTACCACCGTTGGCCAGGAAATCTGGGTCCAAATGGGCTGATCCATTCGGCCCAATTTGGGTCTATCAAGGGCCCAATTACCCCTAGATTAAGTTAATGGGATCACCTCTGATTCTTAGCTTAATATACATGCTAACTACGATATTTTTTAAGACATTTACTGTAACTTACTCCGGTGCGTCAATCGCTTCTTCCGGTGAGCTTCCGACGAACTTTCGGCGAACATCTGACGAACCCTCGGCGATGCTCCGGTGGACTTCCGGTAAACTCTTGGACTTGCGATGATCCACATGGCGAGTTCCGACGAGCTTCTTTGGCAAACTCCTGGACTTCTCAGATTTGTTCCCGTAGAACCTCCGACGACCGTCCGGACTTCCGTCGAACTCTCGAACCCCCAACGTGATCATAGTCTTTACTCCGGTGCAACTCCTACTGTATGTCTTACTGCCATCATAGTTAATCCTGCATACTTATCTCAACATATGGATTAGATAACAAATGATAATTGACTTCATCATCAAAATCCGAGATTCGATAGATTTTAGTTGGTATTTTCTTAAAAGGAGATTTTCTAAATGAATCATGATTTTTCAGAATTATAATTTTTATGATTTATAATGAATTAAGAGATATTATACATGAATCGAGATTGTTTATGTTTTCTCTCATAACATCTTTTTGCTATAAGAATGTCTTCATCTATATATCATGATCTTGAATTCTCGATATTGATACTTGAAATTTTTCTATGAATCAAGATCTTGTTTTTGAACTCCCATGATTCATTTTGTTTTTTACTAAAATGAGATTTGTCAAAGTAAATCATATCTATTGATATGCATGAATTGAGATCTTGTTATCCTACTATTCTTTTTACTATTCACTAAAAAGAAGACTTATTCTAATAAACCATGATATGCTACTTGACATTTTTTAAGGTTTATGACTTGAATTTTATTATGTAAAATTTCTTGTATTCATGAAGTATATCTCATCATCAAGTTCTTCCTGATATTCTTCATGTGATGATATGAATGCAAGCAATACTATGATTTTGACATTCATGACTTAATTTTTTGATGATTGAAATAATGACTACAATATTGATGTAATTATGAATGGTGATTTGGTATTATGCATGCAATACTTCAACTTATGATATTGATGCATGCAACGATGAAATATTCATGATAAAAAAATTGTTTTGACATTCATGACTTGATTTTTCATCTTTGTTATTTACCTTTGTCATGATTTAAAATTATTGTAAAGGAAAAAAGAATTACAAAATTATTTTCTTCCCTTCTTTTTGGAAAATGACAAAGGGGGAGAAATTTTGCTAGCTTGCATACTTCAAGAAGAAGTAAAAAGTTTGCTCATCCCAAAAGCTGTAAAAAATTTTACCAACTTTCATGTGTAAAATTTGCTAGCTCACAAATTGCAAGGAGAAAAACTTTCTAGGAAGCAAAGTTGCTAGCTTATTAAAAAATGATGCATGCAATACTTATGATTTTATTATGATGATATATTTGATGTATTGCATATCATGTATGAGAATCATGATTAAAATTGCATTGACTTGAATTAAATTTAAATTCAAGGTTTATCTCAATTATGACATATTGAAATAAAAATGACACTTTATTTTTGTCATAATTTAAAAATTGATGAATTGCACCATTGTTTTGTTATTCCTCTCTTTTTACCAAAGATAAAGGGGGAGAAAGAATTTCTAGCATGCACATCATAAAAAGAGGCAAACTTGTTAGCTTGCACAAGTCAAGAAGATGCAAAAACATGTTAGCTTGCTCATCTCAAAAGAGAAGCAAAGATTGCTAACTTACATATTTCAAGAAGCAAAAGTTGCCTTCTCGAAGATCTTAAATAGTTATAGCTTACATGATGTAAAACTCAAAATTTTTGCTAGCTTCCCATGATGATAAAACTTGAGATTTATTATGCAATGATTTGAACTTGGATGTCTAAAAACACTTGCTAGTTGCACTTCTTCTTTTTGTTGATGACAAAGGAGGAGAAATATGATGTTATACATAAGTTTATGATAACATGTTGCTTGGATTTTTGAATCAAGAGTCTCTATCAATATGACATATTGATAGGGGGAGTTTGTTTAAACTACGGGAGTTTGTTTAAACTCCGTCATCAATTGGTTGTCATCATAAAAAAGGGAGAGATTGTTGAATACGAATTTTGATGATTAAACTAATTGATAAGTGTTTATGAATTGATATGCGTTTTTAGTGACGCAAGATGCTTCGATCAGGATGAGATAATTAAAATAGGAAGAATCATGTTGGGCTGGTGGAACATGTCAAAAGATTGGACGTCTAGCCGGAGGATCGGATGACGTATCAACAGAAGGTTTCGGGCCATATGATTCGAGCATCGGGCTATGAAGAGCAAAAATTGCACCAATGATATCGGAGTTGTGGAGGTCAATTGGCCGATTGGGCAATAGGCTGCAAGAGAGGACGAGGCGTCAAAGAATCGAACGAAGCGTCGATGGACTAATGACATGCGAGACAACATGATTCATGCTTTGTAATAATTGTCTAGATCGAAGTATGTTTTTACATGTACAGGATTAACTACGATAGCAAGGCATAATGGAAAATGAAGTCCGGGAGTCAAAAATACGATTTCGTTGGGAGTTCGAGAGTTCGTCGGAAATCCAGACGTTCATCAGAAGTTCTGTTGGAATTGATCGAGAAGTCCCAGAACTTGCCAAAGAAGCTTGTCGGAACTCACTAAGAAGATCATCATGAAGTCCAGGAGCTTCCCAAGAGTCCGTTGGAACATTGTCGAGAGATAATCGAAAGTTCGCCGGAAGATCGTCGAAAGAAACCTAGACTTACAGACTTTGTTTAGCTTAGTAAATGTCTTAAAATTTATAGTTATCACATAATTGGGATTAGAATTGGGCTAACTAAATTAGGGGACAATTGGGCTAAGTTTGGGCTGTGTTAGGCTAAGAGAAAGGCTCAAACAGTGACCAAATAGGTGAAACTGTCGTGACACAATCTCTGAGACTATGTCAGGCAATGGTACCACCTAGACTCAGTCTCCGAGACTGTCTGGGTAGTGGTACTACCCAGTGTCAGGCTGCAGGTGGTGGTACCGCCCGTACCTTGAAATTTCGAGGGTTTGAATTTTGGGCTCCAAATTTGAATCCATTTGGGGCCTATAAATACCCCACCTATTCCTGCATGGATAAGCAAGAAATATTGAGAAAAACACTATGATTCTAAAGTTGTAAACTTTAGAAAATTGAGTTCCCTCCTCCCAAAGCTTAGAGAGAGTTATAAGGGAGGTGTGAGAGGGATACCTTGTAAAAGAGGGTTGTAAAAGGTTGTCTCCTAAACCTGTGAAAAGGAGAAGAGGGGTGTAAAAGGGTAGTTAGTCTTCGCTCATTGAAAGAAGACCGATAATGGATGCCGGTGCCCTTGACGAAAGAGGAATCAACAAAGTGGATGTAGGTCACGATAACCGAACCACTAAAAAAATATGGTTTGTGTTTCTCTTATGCAATTTACTTTACTACAAACCACTTTACTTGCTTTACATCCACTATGCTCTTCCGTATGCTTTCAAAGTTAATACGTTTATGAAACGGTTTTTCGTCGGAAAAGAATTTAATCGCCATGGAGTTTTGAACTGACGTAATTTTTACCACTACACTAATTCACCCCCCCCCCCCCCTAGTGCCGACTCTTTTCCGAACAATTGGTATCAGAGCTTCATTATTTCTCATTTGGTATAACACCTAAGAAAAATGACTCTTTTTGGCTTTCAAGAGGGACTTTCTCTCATTCGTCCTCCCTTGTTCAATGGGACAGACTACACATATTAAAAAACTTGAATGAGAGTTTTCTTATGGTTTTCAAAGGTCTTCTCTTCCAATGAACCATTGGAATGATTTGGAGAAGAGAACTTTTTCTTTAAATGCTAGAGCTATGAATCTCTATTTTACACCTTAGATAAAATTGAATTTAATCGGGTTTCTACTTGCGAAACGGCTTTTGACATTTGACATACTCTTGAAATCACACATTAAGGCACTAGCAAAGTTAAAGATTCAAAAATCAACTTTTTGATGCATGATTTTGAACTTTTTATATATGAAACTAAGCGAAACTATTGAAGATATGTACATCCGTTTTACGGATGTCGTCAATGGTTTAAAAGCACTTGGTAAAAGTTTTTTTGACTTTGAACTTATAAACAAAATTTTACGTTCTCTTAATAAGAACTGGGATCCGAAAATAACCACAATATAAGAGGCAAAAGATCTTAATAATTTTTTACTTGAAGAACTTTTTGGTTCATTAATGATATACGAAATGACGCACAATCTACAAAATGAACTTGAGAACATCCTTCCAAAGAACAGGAAGGATTTCAGACTTAGAACAATTGAAGACTACTCGAGCATAAGCTTAAGTGATAGTGAACTTGAACTCCTCACTATGAAATTTAAAAAGTTCATTAAACAAAAATTGAAGAACAAAAATAAACTTAAAAAGAATACAACTACTTGCTATAAATACAAGAAGAAGGAAGCAATCTTGGACGAAATGAGCTCATCCGAAGATGAAGGGCAATCCAACAAAGGCGAGGTGACAAACTATGCCTTAACGGTTTTCGATAATGAGGTAAAATACTCAAACGAAACCCCCTTAGTTTATCTTGAAATAACATGATGCTTTGCATGAGTTATTTTTAATTTAGCTTAGAAAAATTATTTTTCTTGAAAATTGCATGTTTAATAATGTAATGAATAATGGTAAAAATAAAAATTTTAGGAATCATGCTTATCCTTCTAGTAATGATCATGAAAATTACATGTTTTATGAATAAAATGTTAGATTTAAATCTAATGATAATCCTATGTATGTTTTTTCAAGAAGAAATAATGTGTATCTTGATGATTTTCGATTTTGATTGAAACCATGCTTGATGTCTTAATTAAATTATTAAGAGGTTTGATATCATGCTTAATATGAATCTCTGCATGATGATTTGAAGAAATGATGATTTTTGGGTAATTTATGGTTTATTGATCTTGATGGTTTTTATGATGAAATTTATTTTTCGATCCTAAAATATTTATGCATGTTCTTATTTGGCATAAAAAGACAAAGGCATACTTGTATGAAACTAACAACTTAAAATAAAACATCTCTATCTTATCGAGTTTTGAATAAGGGATTAAGATATATATTTATATTATTTTGAATCTCTTAAACTATGAAAGTGATTTTGATGATTTGATGATTTAAATTTGAATATTTTTTTATCTAAATCATGATCTCGATTCCTTGATATTTACAAATTAAGATTTATTATGAATCAAGATTTTTTTTAATTATTCTCCTATGATTTTGTTAGGATCAAGAGCACTAAGAGGGGGGGGGGGGGGGGGTGAATTAGTATAGCGAAAAAACTTTCGACGATTAAAACTACGTTTCTACGATGAAATCGTTTCCAACATAAAACCATTTTCGGAAACTTAACTTGAAAGCGAGTTCGTAAGGGAGTGCAGCAAAAGTAATAAGGAAGTAAAGCACATATGGAGGTTTGCAGTAAGGTAAGCAGCAAGAAGAAATGCAAACCAGAGAGCACCGTAATTTTAGAGTGGTTCGGTCAATCTTGACATACATCCACTTTTGGCTTCCTCCTCCGACAAGGTCACCGACGTCCACTAGAGGCCTTCCTTCAATATGCGAAGGCTAACCACCCTTTTATAATTTCACTCCTTTTAATGAGCTTAGGAGACAACTCTTACAGAGTTTTCACTCCTCTCTTGAATGATCGAAACTTGGAAGAAAAGAGGGAGGAGAGCTTTTAGCTTATACAACACTTTTAAGCTCTAAAAATCATAGAGTAAGATTGGATTTTCGATGCCCTTTCATACAGGAAAGGGTGGGGTTTATATAGGCCCCAAATTGGTTTGAACTTGGAGCTCAAAAATGTCATCACTCGGATTTCCGGGGTCTTGGCGGTACTATCGCCATAACTAGGTGGTACTACCTCTCGGAGACCGAGCTTAGGCGGTACCACCGCCCAATCTCGCTCAAAGACTAAGCCCAGGCGGTACCACCGCCTAGTCTCACTCTGAGACTGAACCCAGGCGGGTACCATTGCCTAACCTGGGTGGTTGCACCACCCAACTTTCCTGAGCTCTTGGGCGGTGCCACCACCGACCCAAGCAGTGCCACCGTAGGCTAGGAAATCTGGGTCCGAATGGGCTGATCCATTCGGCACAATTTGGGTCTGTCAAGGGCCCAATTCCCCCCAGATTAAGTTAATGGGATCACCTCCTATTCCTAGCTTAATCTACATGCTAACTATGATATTTCTTAAAACATTTACTTCAACTTGCTCTGGTGCATCAATCACTTCTTCCACGAGCTTCCGGCGAACTTCCGATGAACCCTCGGCGATGCTCCGGTGGACTTCCGGCAAACTCCTGGACTTGCGAAAATCCACTTGGCGAGTTCCGACGAGCTTCTTTGGCAAACTCCTAGACTTCTCAGATTTATTCCCGCAGAACCTCCGATGACCATCTGAATATCCGTCGAACTCTCGAACCCCCAACGTGATCATGGTCTTGACTCCGGCGCAACTCCTACTGCATGTCTTACTGCCATCGTAGTTAATCCTGCACACTTATCTCAATATATGGATTAGATAACAAATGACAATTGACTTCATCATCAAAATCTAAGATTCAACAATTTCCCCCTTTTTGATGATGACAATCAATTGATAATGGAGTTAACCTTAACTCCCCCTATCTATATGCCATACTTGATATAAGTCATTCTTGAATTCAAAGCCTTTGAATTCAAAAGACATATTGATAAGTTAAGATCGTTTAACCTTATCAATACTCCCATCATGATTCCTATCATGATGTATTTCTCTGAAAATGATGTCAAGGCTTGACATCCATTTTCAGGTTTTACATTTCAAATGTGAAAGATAGCATTCGTAGCAATTCATCATATGGTAAGATATCAACATGTAAAAATTGCAATGTAAATTCTTGATATCTTAACATAATGCAAATATTTCAAGTGTTTAGCAATCGTAGCATTTCATCACATGACCAGATATCAATTTGTAGAATTGTGATGTAGGCTCTAGATATCTTAACATAGTTCAAATATGGTAATAACATAGTGCAAATATGACAATTATAGCAATTCTGTCACCAATTTATCATATATTTCGATGCAAGCTTTTGATATCTCAACATAATTCAAATTTAAGTATTGCACTCATAGCATCAATTCATATAGCATTAAATTCAAATATGGCACTCATAGCATCAATTTATATATTTCTCATTCAAATATGGCACTCATAGTATCAATTCATATATTTCTCCCTCTTTGTCATCAACAAAAAGGAGAACAATATAAGCAAATTTTAACTTGGTTTATGTCATTTTTCAACAATGAGGGATAGGATACCAATTATACAAATATCTCAAGGAAAACATGACATGGAGATAACTTTCATTACTTCTTTTTCTTTATTTGTTATTATCTTTTTGCATGAAAGAGGAAAGTCATTTGTGAGTTTACCCGAAGTTAAAATTGATAAGATATTAAAGCACGCTTCATTTTTACAAGGATCAAGATATGTGTGTGAATTAAATCCTTGCATGTAAAACTATTTCTCAAAAGATATAAGAAGGAATCATCAAATCCATTTCTCGAAAGATATTTTTCACATGATAAGTCTATGAGAGATGCATTTGCTAGTTGATTCCATATGTCAAAAATCAATAATATGAATCAAACTCGATATGACATATGTTTATTAAATCCGGAAGAGAATAATGTATCGAGAAAATCCAATTGTTAGGATCAAGAAGATCCAAAAATGAAATTTAACATTTTCATGCATTCGGACAAGGTTTTGCTATAGATTTTCAAATTCATTCATGAAGATAAAATATGCTTATTATCATAAAAATTTTTGTATCCAAAACACATAATTTCCAACATGTAATTAAGGCATGTAATTATGTAAAATCATCATGGCAATTAAGTTATTTGATCATTAAATCAAAAAAGTCTGAAAAATAATTTTAACAAGTTCATGCATTCTGACATAATTTTGTAGTGCTCAAGGATTAAGAATTTGATGTATGAATCTTCTCAAATCACAATGATAGTATAACATGCTCATCATGGAAATCAAGGCACAAGATTTTCAACTTATAAAGCAAGCATGTTATAGAAGCATTCAATCTCAACGTGAAACTTAAGTGATCAAGAAAATTTTGAAAACGAGTAGCGTAAAGAGATTCAAGGAAAATCCAAAAATGATGTTCAATCTATATTAATATTCCTAACTCTGCATATGCTCACCAAATAATACATTAAGTAAAACATATCAAGGATTAGTAGTTATCAAGGCAAGGGGCATTGTGATCAAGGTGAGTAGCATAAAGAGTTTATAACAACATAATTATTACAACAAGACAAGAAGAAATTGTGACCACATTTACATATACAAGCTCATTCAGGAGGTAAAAAATTAAAATGCCTAAATAAGGAGTCAAATTGTTATTGAATTTGCTACAGCTTAGATAGGATTTGATCTTGTCGATGTTCAAGCCGATCTTGTCTTTGTTCAAATCGGTCCATCCGAATCCCTATGTCTTTGATAGATGATGCAGGAGCTTACTCAAATGGATGTGTTTCCTCAAAGGGATAGATCGGAGGAGATTGAGTACCCCTAAAGATTGATGTTTCTGGTTCAGGTTCATGTTGAGGGGGATTGGTTCTTCTAGGCATTCTAACCCAATTACCGTTTCTATAAAGACATCTCAATCGATGAATTAGATTTTTATTTATTATGCTAAACCTATCTGCTTTTATTACCTCTTCGTCGAGTGGTATAGGAATATCGTAGGGTTTAAGTATTCTAGTGATTATACTAACATATGGAAGCATCATATCTTTCTTAGATATTTCTATCATGTTCTGTTGGATAAGGTAATCAAAACAGATGTTATGTCCTTTAATGATCCAATATATGGTTCCTAATTCCATTTGACTCACTTCATCATGATGGTATTGTTTAAAGAGAATGATGCTAGTTAGAATATGATGAAGTACTTTAGTGTTTAGTGGTAGTAGATGCTCATAGCTTTTAAGAACTATCACTAAGTTGGGATTACCGAAAATTGTTCCTAAGGCTTCGACGTAAGTTGTCTCAATTGTTTCATCATCCCACAATCCTCTAAAATAAAGACTTCTATCTTTTATGGGAATGCCAATCATGTCGCAAATGAATCTATCCGTAATGAAAATATGTTATCTTAAAAGATAGGTAGACACTCTTTCTTTTTCATCTACTTGTAGATTGTTGTAAAACAACCTAACAAATCTTGAGTAGATGGGTTCACTAATTTGTAGTATTGGGAGTAGATCTAAATTTACAAACCATTGAATTGTTTCTAAATTACTTAGTTCATTTAGATCAACATACTTTCCCTTATGGACATTTCTAAACTCTATGGAAGCAAATTTTTAGGCATGAAGTTTTGAATCGAAAGGGGTGGAATCAAAGTCTTCTTATAATCTCCTCTTCCCTTTGTCCCTAGAGGATCTTCTAGAGCTCATAACTACTGCTATTTAAGAAGATAGTAATGAGCAAGGGTAAATAGAAATCAAAAGCTTCTTAGAGAATACTTTAAGTGAGATCTTCAAGAGAATGAGAGATTGTTGATCTTTGCTTTGAAATGGGCAGTATTTGGGCAGCTAAAGGGAAGAAATGGAGGTGGAGAAGTGTTGGAGCTGCTAGAAGGAGAGGGAAGTGAGTTGGGGTCGGTTCCACCACCAGCCCTAGCTTGGTTTAAAAGGGTGCAAAGTTGCGGGTAGTGGCACCGCTGGCTGGGCGGTGCAATTGCTTGCAACTCATGACAGCCGGCAGTGCTACCGCCAACTGGGCAGTGCCACCGCCTACAGGCGTTGTGCACTTGTTTTAGGGCTGTATGGGCTAGTTTGGATGTTTTTGACTTGAGGAGAGTTTTCATTTGTGGAGCAATCAACTTTACTTTCATAATTATGTAAGAGTTTCCATTTCAAGATGAGAAATTTTATACGTTCAAGATAGATCTTGTGATGCACATACTCTACTTTAAATGTCGTACACAATTTTAGACATGTTCATGACTTATTATCCAAGTTGGTAAGCTTCGCAAAATTATGACAAACTTTGCTTGCAAGACATAAGTTCATGATATAGTTGGATCCGAAGGTAAAGAAGAAATCAATTCGATGAATTCAGAAATCCGGAGGATATGTGAAGGGAGAATTATGAGTTTCGAAATCTAAGGGATCAAACAGGATTGTATCAGTATCACACTGTAATATTAATTTTCTAATCCTCTTTTTACTATTTAGGCTTGAGAGCATTACATGTTCTTTTGGATCTCGAGTCATGAATATCGAGTACCCAAAAAGCAGGATGATTTTTAGGTACCCATTTACTTTTTGGTGTCTCAAAAATTGTTCTACAATAAAGGGTGATTTTTAGGTACCCATTTACTTTTTTGTGCCTCAAAAATTATTCTACATTGTTTATTATGTTGCATAGAGTTTATCATGGTTCCTTTAGGAACCCAAATTAGTTTGTTCGGGCTAATTTTCTTGAATGGACAATGATATGTTTTATGTCCATGTTTGCGACAAAAGTTGCATTTACTTTGGTATCGAACATGTAAGATATGGCCTTTTATGAAGGTGGTTAGATTTTGGTGAAGATTTCTCACAAATCCAATTCCACTTCTTTTGGGAACATGCCCCATATTTGTAAGGATCATATTCAAAGACTTGCTACCAACCTCGAATTTCTTCAAGGTGTCCTTAAGTAGCAAGTTCTCTTTTTGGAGAGTTTTTATATCATGACATTTTATGCATGGAGCTAAACTATCATGATATTCAGTTTTTAATTTATTGAAATTACTAATAAGACTATCATGCTTCTTTTTTAACAATTTATATTTTCTACTAATTGTTTTGCATTCATCAAATAAGTCATGGAAGGCATTTAATAATTCATCAAATGATAAATCTGCATCAATTAAATTTGTTACCTCCTCTCCAATGGCCATTAGGGCATAATGAGCAACTTGCTTGGTGTTGGACTCCTCTTCTTCGGACGCACTTGAGTCATCCCACGTTGCTTTGAGCGCCTTCTTCTTTGATGTTCTCTTCTAGGCTTGGGGACAATCACTTTTGTAGTGTCCTGACTTTTTGCACTCGTAGTAAATAACTTGGTCCTTTTTGGGTTCAAATTTATTTTTTGTGTCATTTTTCAACTTGTTTCTCTTAATGAATTTTTTAAATTTCCTTGTTAGAAGTGCCAAGTCATCGTCACAGTCCTCATCACTTAAGTTTTCTCTGAAGTGATCATCTAAAGTTCTAAGTGTCATATCCTTCCTGTTCTTTGGAAGGATGTCTTCTTGCTCTTCATGGGCTTTGCAAGTCCTTTCATAGGTCATTAATGACCCGATTAGTTCTTTAAGAGGGAAGTTATTTAAATCTTTAGCCTCTTGAATAGCAGTGACTTTAGGGTCCCAACTCTTAGTAAAGAATCTTAGAATCTTATTTACGAGCTCAAAATCTGAAAAACTTTTGCCGAGTCCTTTTAAACCATTGACGACATCCGTGAAACGGGTGTACATGTCGCCAATAGTCTCACTCGGTTTTATTTGGAAATGTTCAAAAGAATGTATCAAAAGATTGATTTTTTACTCTTTCACTCTACTTGTGTCTTCGTGAGTCACTTCGAGTATATGCCAAATATCAAATGCGGTTTCATAAACCGAAACACGATTGAACTCATTTTTATCAAGCACATAAAATAAGGCATTCATAGCCTTTGCATTAAGAGCGAAAGTCTTCTTCTCCAATTCATTCCAATCGATCATTGGAAGAGAAGTCTTCAAAAATCTATTTTCGACAAGATTTCAAAGTTCAAAATCTATTGAAATAAGGAAGATCCTTATTCGGGTCTTCCAATAGGTGTAGTCCATCCCATTGAACATGGG
Source organism: Musa acuminata AAA Group (assembly GCF_036884655.1). Lineage (NCBI taxonomy): Eukaryota > Viridiplantae > Streptophyta > Magnoliopsida > Zingiberales > Musaceae > Musa > Musa acuminata. Next base: position 18,319,731 of record NC_088348.1, read on the forward strand.
TGGACATGTAATAGAGTGGCCCTCTTGGTTTCCGGCGTATGCCCTCTCTTTTGGGTTTTAATCCATTTGAGAGTTAACCCCACTCTGATACCAATTATTAGGATCAAGAGCACTAAGAGGAGGGGGTGAATTAGTGCAACAAAAAAACTTTTGACGATTAAAACTACATTCCGTACGATGAAATCATTTCCGATGTAAAATCATTTTCGGAAACTTAACTTAAAAGGGAGTTCATAAGGGAGTGCAGCAAAAGTAATAAGGAAGTAAAGCACATATGGAGGTTTGTAGTAAGATAAGCAGCAAGAAGAAATGCAAACCAGAGAGTACTACAATTTTAGAGTGGTTCGGTCAATCTTGACCTACATCCACTTTTGGCTTCCACCTCCGATGAGGTCACCGACGTCCACTAGAGGCCTTCCTTCAATAGGCGAAGGCCAACCACCCTTCTATAGTTTCACTCCTTTTGACGGGCTTAGGAGACAACCCTTACAGAATTTTCACTCCTCTTTTGAATGATCGAAACTTGGAAGAAAAGAGGGAGGAGAACTTTTAGCTTATACAACACTTTTAAGATCTAAAAATCACAGAGTAAATTGGATTTTCGGTGCCCTTTCATGCAGCAAAGGGTGGGGTTTATATAGGCCCCAAATTGGTTTGAATTTGGAGCTTAAAAATATCATCTCGTGGATTTTCGGGGTCTTGGCAGTACTACCACCAGAACTGGGTGGTACTACCTCTCGGAGACCGAGCTCAGGCGGCACCACTGCCTGACAAGGGCGGTACCACCACCCAGTCTCGCTGGGAGACTGAGCCCAGGTGGTACCACTACCTGATAGGGGCGGTACCACCGCCCAATCGCTCGGAGACTGAACCCAGGCGGTACCACCGCCTGACCTGGGTGATTGCACTGCCCAGCTTTCCTGAGCTCTTAGGCAGTGCCACCGTCGACCCAAGCGGTACCACCGTTGGCCAGGAAATCTGGGTCCAAATGGGCTGATCCATTCGGCCCAATTTGGGTCTATCAAGGGCCCAATTGCCCCTAGATTAAGTTAATGGGATCACCTCTGATTCTTAGCTTAATATACATGCTAACTATGATATTTTTTAAGACATTTACTGTAACTTACTCCGGTGCGTCAATCGCTTCTTCCGGTGAGCTTCCGACGAACTTTCGGCGAACATCTGACGAACCCTCGGCGATGCTCCGGTGGACTTCCGGTAAACTCTTGGACTTGCGATGATCCACATGACGAGTTCCGACGAGCTTCTTTGGCAAACTCCTGGACTTCTCAGATTTGTTCCCGTAGAACCTCCGACGACCGTCCGGACTTCCGTCGAACTCTCGAACCCCCAACGTGATCATAGTCTTGACTCCGGTGCAACTCCTGCTGTATGTCTTACTGTCATCATAGTTAATCCTGCATACTTATCTCAACATATGGATTAGATAACAAATGATAATTGACTTCATCATCAAAATCCGAGATTCGATAGATTTTAGTTGGTATTTTCTTAAAAGGAGATTTTCTAAATGAATCATGATTTTTCAGAATTATAATTTTTATGATTTATAATGAATTAAGAGATATTATACATGAATCGAGATTGTTTATGTTTTCTCTCATAACATCTTTTTGCTATAAGAATGTCTTCATCTATATATCATGATCTTGAATTCTCGATATTGATACTTGAAATTTTTCTATGAATCAAGATCTTGTTTTTGAACTCCCATGATTCTTTTTGTTTTTTACTAAAATGAGATTTGTCAAAGTAAATCATATCTATTGATATGCATGAATTGAGATCTTGTTATCCTACTATTCTTTTTACTATTCACTAAAAAGAAGACTTATTCTAATAAACCATGATATGCTACTTGACATTTTTTAAGGTTTATGACTTGAATTTTATTATGTAAAATTTCTTGTATTCATGAAGTATATCTCATCATCAAGTTCTTCTTGATATTCTTCATGTGATGATATGAATGCAAGCAATACTATGATTTTGACATTCATGACTTAATTTTTTGATGATTGAAATAATGACTACAATATTGATGTAATTATGAATGGTGATTTGGTATTATGCATGCAATACTTCAACTTATGATATTGATGCATGCAACGATGAAATATTCATGATAAAAAAATTGTTTTGACATTCTTGACTTGATTTTTCATCTTTGTTATTTACCTTTGTCATGATTTAAAATTATTGTAAAGGAAAAAAGAATTACAAAATTATTTTCTTCCCTTCTTTTTGGATAATGACAAAGGGGGAGAAATTTTGCTAGCTTGCATACTTCAAGAAGAAGTAAAAAGTTTGCTCATCCCAAAAGCTGTAAAAAATTTTACCAACTTTCATGTGTAAAATTTGCTAGCTCACAAATTGCAAGGAGAAAAACTTTCTAGGAGGCAAAGTTGCTAGCTTATTAAAAAATGATGCATGCAATACTTATGATTTTATTATGATGATATATTTGATGTATTGCATATCATGTATGAGAATCATGATTAAAATTGCATTGACTTGAATTAAATTTAAATTCAAGGTTTATCTTAATTATGACATATTGAAATAAGAATGACACTTTATTTTTGTCATAATTTAAAAATTGATGAATTGCACCATTGTTTTGTTATTCCTCTCTTTTTACCAATAATAAAGGGGGAGAAAGAATTTCTAGTATGCACATCATAAAAAGAGGCAAACTTGTTAGCTTGCACAAGTCAAGAAGATGCAAAAACATGTTAGCTTGCTCATCTCAAAAGAGAAGCAAAGATTGCTAACTTACATATTTCAAGAAGCAAAAATTGCCTTCTCGAAGATCTTAAATAGTTATAGCTTACATGATGTAAAACTCAAAATTTTTGCTAGCTTCCAATGATGATAAAACTTGAGATTTATTATGCAATGATTTGAACTTGGATGTCTAAAAACACTTGCTAGTTGCACTTCTTCTTTTTGTTGATGACAAAGGAGGAGAAATATGATGTTATACAGAAGTTTATGATAACATGTTGCTTGGATTTTTGAATCAAGAGTCTCTATCAATATGACATATTAATAGGGGGAGTTTGTTTAAACTATGGGAGTTTGTTTAAACTCCGTCATCAATTGGTTGTCATCATCAAAAAGGGGGAGATTGTTGAATACGAATTTTGATGATTAAACTAATTGATAAGTGTTTATGAATTGATCTGCGTTTTTAGTGACGCAAGATGCTTCGATCAGGATGAGATAATTAAAACAGGAAGAATCATGTTGGGCTGGTGGAACATGTCAGAAGATTGGACGTCTAGCCGGAGGATCGGATGACGTATCAACAGAAGGCTTCGGACCATATGATTCGGGCATCGGGCTATGAAGAGTGAAAATTACACCAAGGATATCGGAGTTGTGGAGGTTAATTGGCCGATTGGGCAATAGGCTGCAAGAGAGGACGAGGTGTCAAAGAATCGAACGAAGCGTCGATGGACTAATGACATGCGAGACAACATGATTCATGCTTTGTAATAATTGTCTAGATCGAAGTATGTTTTTACATGTACAGGATTAACTACGATAGCAAGGCATAATGGAAAATGAAGTCCGGGAGTCAAAAATACGATTTCGTTGGGAGTTCGAGAGTTCGTCGGAAATCCGGACGTTCATCAGAAGTTCTGTTGGAATTGATCGAGAAGTCCCAGAGCTTGCCAAAGAAGCTCATCGGAACTCACTAAGAAGTTCATCATGAAGTCCAGGAGCTTGCTAGGAGTTCATTGAAACATTGCCAAGAGATCGTCGAAAGATCACCGGAAGAAACCTAGACTTACGGACTTTGTTTAGCTTAGTAAATTCTTAAAATTCATAGATAGCATATAATTAGGATTAGAATTGGGCCAACCCAATTAGGGGACAGTTGGGCCATGTTTGGGTTGTGTTGGGCTAAGAGAAAGGCTCAAACAATGGCCAAACAGGTGAAACCATTATGGCACAGCCTCCGAGATTATGTCAGGTGGTGGTACCACCTAGACTCACTCTTCAAGACTGTTTGGGCAGTGCAACCACCCAGTGTCAGGCTGTAGGCGGTGGTACCGCCCATACCCTAAAATTTCGAGGGTTTGCATTTTGGGCTCCAAATTTGAATTCATTTGGTGCCTATAAATACCCTAGCTATTCCTGTATAGATATGTAAGAAATATTGAGAAAAATCCTATGATTCTAAAGTTGTAAACCTTAGAAAGTTGAGTTCCCTCATCCCAAAACTTAGAGAGAGTTCTAAGGGAGGTGTGAGAGGGATACATTATAAAAGAGGGTTGTAAAAGGTTGTCTCCTAAACCTATGAAAAAGAGAAGAGAGGTGTAAAAGGGTAGTTGGTCTTTGCCGATTGAAAGAAGACTAATAGTAGATGTTGGTGGCTTTGACAGAAGAGGAATCGGTAAAGTGAATGTAGGTCACATGACCGAACTGCTATAAAAATCTGGTTTGTGTTTCTCTTATGCAATTTACTTTACTGCAAACCACTTTACTTGCTTTACATCCCCTATACTCTTCCGTACACTTTCAAAGTTAATACCTTTATGGAATAATTTTTCATCGGAAATGAATTTAATCGCAATGAAGTTTTGAACCGTCAGAAATAATTTTTATTGCTTTACATCCTCTTAGTGCCGACTTTTTTCCTAACAGTTCCCACAAAGGGCCAAGCTCAAAAGGTAATGCCCCAAAACCTAGCAGATGCCTCTTGTGTGGAGGACTGCACATGGTGAGGGAGAGCCCATAGAAATAAGCACTCAATGCCTTAATAGCTTCAATCCACCCTCCCAAATCGGACAAGGGCAAAGCCATCACTCTTAGTTCGAGTAGTTCAGAATCCAGCAACGACGATGAGGAGTCGCAAGGACCCTGGATAGGAGCAATACATTTGTTAAATACTCAAGTGGGGGAGAACACAAAGACAAAGTCACAAAAAGCAAGGAGTAGTAAGCTAATGTATGTGGACATTAAGCTCAATGGCCAAACAACACATGCAATGGTAGACACGGGCGTTACCCACAACCCAAGTCGGATGAAGGCAGTGAACTCAGAGGCCAAGCGGATCTCCGAGCTGGCAAAGGGAGTCCTTATCAAGATTGGGACATGGAACGGAAGCACAAATATGATGGCGATACCAATAGATGACTTCCAAGTAATTCTCGGAATAGAATTCATGCATACAGCAAAGTTGGGCACCCATGACATTACTGAATGCCTTATGTCTGATGGGAGGCAATGACCCTTGTGTGGTTCCCATCTGTCGGAGTAGAACTAAGGACCTCCAATAAATATCGACATTAATATTGGAAAATCTGGGGGGCCATATCACATGCATAGTGGAAGAACATAAAAACAAAATCCCTAATTTTTTAAAAAATGTGTTTGTGGTCATGCGAAGATTGGTGTGCAAAAACCATGAAACTTAAAATTATGTATATGAAAGATTGTGTTACATGGGGAGATCGTATATTCCTGAATCCCTACAGATCTCTAGGAGAGGGTGAAGGAGGTCAAGCGTCCTCCTCTCTAGCGGTGATCTACATAGCAAGGCTGTGATGATGCTTCTTAAGTCTCTAGGCCTATTATCTGAGGAGGAGAAGGGGAGGAGAATAGGAGAGGCAACCCAAAAAACTCTAGCCTATGAACCATTGGTTCCATCCTATTTATAGAGGTCCCCTATCAATTTAACCCTTATGGATCCTACCATATTAGGTATTTGATCTCCATCCAACTACCCAAGCCTCTTAGATTAATAGATTTGTATCCAATAATCTCTCATTGGCTCTTATTGGATCTCATCCATAGGATTCAATAATTTAGGTGCTTATTAGATATCCAATAAGATAGGGGCTCCGACGGATATCTTATATCCGAACCTCTACTCATTGCAATGCCTACCATATGTGTGTGACCATCTAGGCCCAATATCAAGCGGGCTATGAGTTAGACCTATCAAACTCCTTCTAGCTTAGTGAATTATTATCTCCATAATAATTCACTCGACTCATCGACTACGGACGTACTAGGCCACTACGTCGTAGTCCCCAAATGATATAGGGGAATTTAATCCATTGGACTTGTTTGTCCTCAGTTACCGTATACCTATAGTCTCTCATCCATCTAATATCTTGGAGATTGTATACCGGGCATGGTGCTGTTAGACCCATACTATTTCTACTCGAGTTTCGCTCTAATCAGATTCTCCCAGAGAACTCTTTCTCTTTCAATTTGAATGACCCTAGCTAGGGATTTGTTTGAGCAAGAATACATGAGATATTCCTCTCATAACACAAAGCATTTATTGACACTTAATTGTCCTTGTAAGGTTGGCTACCACTCCCGATGATCGGCTGTGCTAGATCTGGAACCTCCAGACCTATAAATCCGACATCAAAGAGTGGAGTACTCATACAGGACATCCTGGCTGTCTCAAATCTAAGGACCAAATGCACCATTAGGACCACATAATCATTGTCTAACAATAAGGCATCATCAACCATCTATCATTCCATAAGTGGATCAATTAGTGAACTCATTCTCCAATGAGTACTTGTACTGTATCCCTAGTGTCCCCACATGAGCAGCTATGAGACTAGTTGCATCCATCATATGGATGGGTATACAGCACAACAGTCTATCCGGTTATCTCGATGTCCCTCTTGAGTAACCTGTGATCGGGATTATTTAGGATTTGTGTTTAAAGGTGAATCGGTCTCATTATCGTGATCTCATCATGATCCGATTCCCATTACATGGATCCATGGACATCACTTGGCCCAACACAACCCAAACTTGGGCCCAATTGGCCCTTAATTGAGTTGGTCCAATTCCAACCCAATTATGCCTAAAACCTATTTCGATCTAGACAATTATTATAAAGCTTGAATCAAATTTTGTCCGACATATCATTGGTTCATCGACGCCTCGTCTGTTTATTTGGCATATCATCCTCTCTTGCGGCCTATTGCCCAATCGGCCAGTTGACCTCTTCAACTCCGATTTCCTTGGTGTAATTTCTGCTCTTCTTGGCCCGATGCCCGAACCCATGGCCCGAAGCCTTCTGTCGAGACATCGACCGATCCTCTAGCTCGACGTCTAATCTTTTGACATATTACACTCTAGCCCAACATTGATTCTTCCTACTTTAATTATCTTTCCTGATCGAAGCTAGTCCTGCGTTACTCAAAGCGTAGATTAAATCACAACATTGGTTTCATCATCAAAATCCAAGATTCAACAATCTCCCCCTTTTTGATGATGACAACCAATTGATGATGGAGTTAACCTTAACTCCTCCTATCAATATGCCATATTAATAGAATCTTAAATTCAAATTGAATTCAAGTCAAAGCAAATTTAATCATGAATATTTCATCATTGCATGCATTATTATCATAAGTTGAAGTATTGCATACATAATACCAAATCATCATGTATAAAATCATCATTACATGCATGATTCCAAATCATTTTATTTGATTTTAAATCATCATTTTATTTATGATCATCATCATAATTTCTTCCCCTTTATCATCAATAAAAAGGAGAAGTGCAACTAGCAAGTTTTTGAGATATGTAAGTTTTACAATCATACAAGCTAGCAACAATTTTAAGTTATGCAAGTTTACAAATTTAGCTTCTTCAGATAGGCAAGATAGCACTTTTGCTTCTTTTGAGATTGCAAGCTAGCAATTCTTGGTGATATTCAAGATAGTAAGTTCTATCTTCTCTTTTGAGAAGTGCAAGCTAGCGATTTTACTTCCTAGCAAGTTTTTCTTCCTTTTGCAATGTGCGAGCTAACAAATTTAGCAAGTTTTACATCATTTTCGAATATGCAAGCTAGCAAATTTTACAATATTTTAGAGCATGTTAGCTAGCAACTTTATCTCCTACTTTGTCATTGTAAAAAAGAATGGAAGTATACAATGTTATAATTCTTTTCCTTTTACATCAATTTTTAAATAATGATAAAGATAAAGTATTATTCTTATTTCAATATATTTGTAGATAATTATAGTTTCAAATTAAAACATGCACAATTTTAAAATCTTACATTTCGTCCTTACTTCATACATGATACCAAAAATAAATCAATCATCACTATGGGCATATCATACATGATACTCAAGTATTCATGATACATCATTTTGGGCATAACATTCATGATGCTATGAAATTAAAATTTTTAAGCATTTATCACTTCATGCATTAAATCAATATTTTGATCATGATACAAAACATTCATCATTTATTTTCTCCTCTTTTATCGTCAAGTAGGAGAATCATTCAACAATGCAAGTGTTTAAAAGCATGTCAAGTAAGTTTTACACCAATTTATCCAAGCTAGCAAAACTATCTCCCTTGAGATGTGCAAGCTTGCAAGTTTTGCCTTTCTTAGCAATATGCTTTTCTTAAGATATGCACACTAGCAATTTTTTCTCCCCCTTTGTCATAGGCAAAAAGAGGGTAATAGCACAAAGGTGTAAATATTCAAGTCATCACACGGAAGATATCAAGAAAAATTTGGTGATAAGATATACTTCATGAATACAATGATTTATATATATAAAAAAATCATATCATGAAAGATAAAATCATGTGAATACCAAAAGACACGATTCATTTTGATAAATATTCTCTTTAATAAAATGCAATAAGTCATTCAAGAATAAAAAGTGAGGGATCTTGATTTACATAAAATATCAAGTTTTGATTTCGAAAATTCAAGATCATGATTTCAATAATGCTTCTCTTTAATATATAACAAATAGAATCATAGGAGAATAATGAAAAATCTCGATTCATATAAAGATAATCTCAACTTATCACGATTTGATAAATATTCTCTTAAAAGAGTGAATCATATGTGCATCAAGAAAGATGTTTCATGTTGAATATATCACAAGTCATAAATAGGATAAATGATTTAGTTGGATATATCATGGTTTATTAGGATAAGTCTCCTTTGTAGTGAATAGCAAAAAGAATCGTAAGAGAACAAAATATGAAAAATTTTGATTTATCGAAAACTTTCAAGTTGTAATCAAAAGAACATTCATGATGATAATTTTTATCTTTAGTAAATGACAAAAAGAAACATAGGAGAAAAAGATCTCAATTCATGCATATAAAATCTTCAATCATCAAGATCATGATTTGGATAAAACTCATTCAAATCTAAATCATCAAAATTATTTTAATAGTTCAAGAGATTCATAAAATAACATAAATAGATTAATTAATCTCATTTTTTAAAAAATCAATAAGATAGAGAAAAAAAATTTCAAGAAAAATGCTTTCCTCATTTTAGTTGTTTCAATTTAAGTGATTTGATTTCTTACAAGCATGCCCAACTTTTTATGCCAAATCAATACATGCATCATTGTTTAAAACCAAAAGACAAAGACAAGATTAAACATGGTACCAAAACTTTTAACATTTTAATTATGTCTTACATCATTATGCATCATTAAATCATCAAATATGATTTCATTAAACATAAAGCATGTTCAATCAAAATCATTTTGTTTGTAATGTATTTTTCTTTTTAAATGAATCTAACTTTTCATACTTAATGCTACGAGTTAACATGTACTTGTCATGCTCAAATTTTAATTATTATTATTTCAAAATCACTAGAGAGAGAAGCATGATATTTTTTTAAAATTTTTTTTACTAACTAATTTAAAACAACTCATGAAAAGCATCAAATAATTTCAAAATAAGATAAAGGAGATTCATATGAGTTGTTTACCTCATTGTCGAGAGTCATCAAAGTGATGTTCGTCACTTCGTCTTTATCGGTTTGCTCCTCGTCTTCGAATGCACTCATTTCATCCCAAGCCACCTTTTTTGGTAGCTTTATTCTTCTTTGGCAGCTTTGTCTTTTCAATTTTATTTTTATATTTTGATTCTTGTTTTATAAACTTTTTAAATTTTCTTGTTAGGAGTTCAAGATCATCATGATCATCATTATCACCATCACTTGAGTTTTCTCTTATGTGGTCTTCTTTTGTTCTAAGTGTCAAATCCTTCCTATTCTTTGGAAGGTTGTTCTCATGTTCATTAAGTTCATTATGTGCCTTGCATGTCATTTCATAGGTCATTAATGACTCTATAAATTCTTCAAGAACAATGTTGTTTAGGTCCTTTGCTTCTTGTATTTCCATCACATTTGGATCTCAACTCTTTGGAAGGGATCTTAATATCTTGTTAACAAATTCAAAATTAGAAAAACTTTTACCAAGTGTTTTGGACCATTCACGACATCTATAAATCGGGTGTATATGTCTCCAATGGTCTCGCTATATGTCTCCAATGGTCTCGCTTGGTTTCATGTGAAACAATTCAAAATCATACATTAAAAAATGAATTTTTGAACATTTAACTTTACTAGTCATATATGGCACGTGTGACTTTACACACAATCTTTTTGCTTATTATATTTTGGCATTTATCATATTATATTGCTTATCGCATATATATATATATGTCCTTGGACCTGTGCAATGAGAATTGGATCATGATGAGATCACGATAATGAGACTGATTTGTCTTTAAAAATAGATCCTAAATAATCCCTAATCCAGGTTATAGGTAACTTGAGAGGGACATTGAGATAACCGGACAGACTAGAATTGTCACGCCCCTCCCGAATTTAATTCTCATTTAGGAGTTGTGAACCTAATTCAAGATTGATAATATTTAATTCAACAAACAATCCAGGATCCAATCACACATTTGAGGTCACTAAGAAAAACATTCAAGTCATTCACCTCTGCAATCCACAATTCACAAAACCTGTGCAGTTTATAATCATACATCATGTCACTAGATGATTCTTAAATTCCAAAACTCAACTTAACTAAACCATAACTATATCATAAATCCATAAGAGCGGCAATTAATGCAATCACAAAACCAACATGTACTATATGTTTATATCAGTACACAGTTTAGACTTAACATTTCCAAAATCCTGACGTAAGAGGTACATTTCAAATATTTACAAGATACATCAATCTAGATTTGTCATTGATATTTCATTACACCCAAAAAGAACTTATACAATATCAACCTATCAAGTACAAAATATTTGCCCCAAAGTCTTCTAGTCTTCCACTGCCTCAACCGAATTTACACATTTTAGTGAGCGATAAGCTATCCTGAAAAATTTATATAGCAACGGAGTGAGCATATAAAGCTCAGCAAATGACTAACATATCCATAGCAAAGAGGACAGTTTTCAAACAAATGAGGTATCAAAATGCAAAGCAGAGATACAAGATGATATAGTAGCATGTTTTGTTTGAATGCAGAATTACAATATCATATCGTCCGAAGCACGTTTTATTCATACAATCGAGGAAAGGTAATTGGAGCATATCATTGGCATAAGGAGCATATCGATGACATATGGTAATTTCAAGGCATAACAAAGACGTAAGGAGCATTTTGGATATCATGAATGCAGAATTACGATGTCATTTCGTTCGAAGCACGTTTTATTCATACAATCGAGGAAAGATAATTAGAGCATATCATTGGCATAAGAAGCATATCGATGACATATGGTAGTTTTCAAGGTATAACAAAGACTTATAACATTACGGAAATATATCAAATAACAAAACATGAATAGAAGCTCAAATGTCACATGACGATGCATTCATTTCATTCTTATCCAAAGCATGCATAGAAACATAGCCAAAGCTTTGGATATCATATCAAACACATAGAAGGTGAAGTGGGATCATAACATAATATGGTCCATCTATTTCTGAATGACCAACAAACATAAGTCTCCCACGTCTGGAAGCTCCATCCACCCACGTTTGAGTGAAGTCATAGGGGGCCGGCAGAGTATCGCGGGCTCTAAGCATAACTCCCTTTACCATTTCTGGCAAAGGTTCACATTTATCCCACGTCTGAGTGATGATAGCTGCAGATGTACAAATAAATAAAGGACAAAAGTATACAGGAATTTAAGGTAATAATGTAAACCTTAACTGAAGTAAGAGTTTTTGCCGAAATTGATTTCCAAAGAAAAGAAACAAGGAAAGCTGAAATCGACCAAAGCTCGATTCTGGCAGAATTTGATAGGAACATTCTATGAACTATTTGGATAACCAATTATGCTCCAATTTATACAAAATCGGTGTTATTAGAAAGCTTTGTCAATCTAGTTTTAGGAAAATCAAGTTTTACAAGAATTAGAATTTACAACAGGGAGTTACAGATAATTTCGTAGCGAAAGGTCTGAAAATATTAGCTCTGTTTTACTGAATCCATAGGGTCGATGAAAGCAGATGTTTCAGTTAGCAATTCTAATCCAAAAATTTCAAATCAGGTATATACAGAAAGAATTTTGAGTCTATCTTCGAATAAATCATACTTTGTATGAATCTGAGTTCCTAGCAGAAAGTTATAAGTAGTTAAGCAACAAGAGGTCAGAAATTTCAGTCCCTATTTTGCAGAATCCGTAGGGTTAATTTAAACAGAAGTCTTAGTAGGTATTTAAACTCCAAATCATTCGATCTTAGTATCAAAATAAAGCTTTCTTTTGTCTACTTTCAAATGGAATAGGTCTTGTCTAAATCAGAGTTTATTACAAAATGTTATGACCGAAACATTGCATAAAGGTCAGATTACCGAAAAATTACAGATTCATAGCTTTATATCAAAACGAAAGAAGGTCTAGTTCTCAGTTGAAATCTTTCAAATTTTGCAGAATAAAAATAGAAACAGAGATTAAGGTTACTGTGGGATGGGGTTAGAACACTTGCCTTAAAATTATTTGAATCCCAAATGTAGGAAAATTGATGAAAAACCTCAAGCTCTTCTTCTTCTTCTTCTTCTTATTCTTCTTCTTCTTCTTCCCTTCTCTTCTCAAACTCACGTTAGCTGTAACTCTTCAGGTTTATTTTTTTTAACCTTTCATCTAATTATTTGGGTTTTGGCTAATGCAAAAGTTACAAGGTGTCATGCATGCATGAATGGGGCTAGGTGTCATCTTTAGAGCAAAGATAAGTGGCGCCAACCTTAGGTTAGCTAGTGACACATGTCCACTATATATATATATATTTTTTTTAACTTAAATCTGAATCTTTCATAAATTATATCAAACTTCTAATATTTACTCTTGGTCCCTAGCCATAAACTTTTAATATAATATCATTTAATATAAAATAATTATTAAATAATCCTTATTTTTATAAACAAATCTTTTACTAAATTTTCAAAAATGGGGGATGTTACACTCTCCCCTCCTTAAAGAAAAATTTAGTCCTCTAAATTTATCATACCTCATTTGACGAAAAGATGAGGATAAGCTTTCATCATTTCTTCCTCTAGCTCCCAGATTGTTTCCTCTCTAGAATGATATCTCCAGTCTTTAACCTTTTTCTTATAAGTTGAATTTTCTCAGTAGTCTCTTATACTTTTGCTGGTGCTAATAACTTTCTATCATCAATTTCTTCCCAATGTATAGGCGTCCTGCACTTTCGCCCAATTAAAGCTTCATAAGGAGCCATCTGAATACTTGAACGATAACTATTATTGTAAGTGAACTCAATAAGAGAAATATATTTATCTCATTCACCTTTCCAATCCATAACATAGGCTCGAAGCAAATCCTCAAGTGTTTGAATTGTTCTTTCTGATTGACCATCAGTTTAAGGGTGATAAGCAGTGCTAAACTTGACTTTAGTGTCAATAGATTCCTGTAACCTTCTCCAAAATCTAGATAGAAATCTGGAGTCTCTGTCAGAGATGATCTCCTTTGGAACAACATGAAGTCTTACTATTTCATTGATATATAAATCTGCAAGCCTATCAAGAGAATAAGTCATATGGGTCGGTAAGAAATGTACAGATTTTATTAACCTATCAATGATAACCCAAATAGTATCATGCTTTCTAGAAGTTCGAGGTAGTCCTGAAATAAAGTCCATGGTAATACATTCTCATTTCCATTCAGGAATATCTAAAGGTTGCACAAACCTCCAAGTCTTTGGTGTTCTGCTTTGATTTGCTGACAAGTCAAACACTTTGAAAAATATATTGCAATCTCCTTCTTCATGCCTTCCCACCAATAATGACTTTGGAGATCTCTATACAGTTGGGAAATCATTGGGGGCGACATCATATGCGCAGCGGAAGAACAAGAAAAACAAAATCCCCAATTCCCAAAAAGATGTTCGTCGTCGTGCGAAGATTGGTGCGTAAAAATCCACAAAACACAAAACTGCGTATAGAGATTGTGTTACCTAGGGAGATCGTATATCCCTGTTTCCTTGCAGATCCTTAGGAGAGGGTGAAGGAGGTCAAGCGTCCTCCTCTCTAGCGGTGATCCACACAGCCTACTCTGAGGTGGAGAGGGAGAGGAGAATAGGAAAGGCAAGCAAAGACTCTAGCCTATGAGGCTGTGAATCCCTCCTATTTATAGAGATCCCGTGTCAAACCCTAATGGGTCCTTCCCTAGTGGGTATTGGATCTGCATCCAATAAGACAAGGACTCCGTCGGATATCTCATATCCGAACCTCTACTCATCGCAATGCCTACCATATGTGTGTGACCCTCTAGGCCCAATATCGAGCTGGCCGTGAGTCATACCTGTCAGAACTCCTTCTAACTCAGTGAATTATTATCTCTGTAATAATTCACTCGACTCATCGACTACGGACGTACTAGGCCACTACGCCGTAGTCCCCAGACGATACAGGGGAATCCAATCCATTGGACCTGTCTGTCCTCAGTTACCATGTACCTATAGTCCCTCATCCATCTAATATCCCAGAGACCATATATCGAGCATGGTGCTGTCAGACCCATACGGTTTCTACTCGAGTCTCGCTCTAATCGGATTCTCCCGGAGAACTCTTTCTCTCTCAACCCGAATGACCCTGGCTAGGGATTTGTCTGAGCAAGAACACATAGGATATTCCTCTCATGACGCCGAGAGTGGATGATCCTCTATTGACACTCAATAGCCCTCGTAAGGTCGACTACCACTCCCAATGACCAGCTGTACTAGATCTGGGAACAGCCAAACCTATAAGTCTGGTATCAAAGAGTGGAGCACTCATACAGGACATCCTTGGTGTCTCAAGTCTAAGGACCAGATACACCACTAGGACTACGGAATCGCTGTCTGATAATAAGGCATCATCAACCATCCAGCATTCCGTAAGCGGATCAATCAGTGAACTCATTCTCCAATGAGCACCTGTACTGTATCCCTAGTGTCCCTACACGAGCAGCTATGAGACCAGCTGCATCCATCATATGGACGGGTATACAGCACACTAGTCTATCCGGTTATCATGATGTCCTTCTCGAGTAACCTATGACCGGGATTATTTAGGATATGTGTTTAAAGGTGAATCGATCTCATTATCGTGATCTCATCACGATCCGATTCCCATTGCACAAATCCAAGGACATCACAATATATATATGCATTTATGCAATAGTTATAAAGTGATATACGCCAAAATATAATAAGCAAAAAGATTCTGTATCAAGTCACACGTGCCATCACTCACGTGATTGGCTTGCTGGGCACCTATGACTAGCATATACATCTTAGTGCTACCAGGATGCATGGTGTACTTTGAATTATAACCTTCCCTTAGGATTTAATTTTTGATATCTGAGTCATTTGGAACATATATTCTATCCCCAAATCTCAATAGGCCATCCTCTGAAACTCATAAATTCAGTTTTCAATCCCTTTTCTACTTCCTTCCTTAAGCAGATCAAGCGTCGATCTCGTAGTTGTCCTTCTTTAATTTGTTGAATGAGATCAGATTGCACTTGGATGGAGGTCATTAATATCATTGAGTCTTGCCCTTTTCTCATAACATTCGAATCATAATTCTCTTCTAATAACTTCCATTGCTTCACAACCAAAGTCGCCATAAAACTTGTAGATTTTCTACTAAGGGCATATGCTACAACATTAGCTTTACCCGGGTGATAACGAATGGTACAATCATAATCCTTCAAAAGTTCTATCCATCTCCGTTGTCTCATGTTTAACTCTTTTTGAGTAAAAATATACTTTAAACTCTTATGATTAGTAAAGATTTCAAATGTTCATCCATACAAGTAATGCCTCCAAATCTTTAGAGCAAAAACAATTGCTGCCAATTCCAAATCATGAGTTGGATAATTCAGTTCATAACTCTTTAGTTGTCTAGAAGCATAAGCAATCACTTTCCCTTCTTGCATCAAAACACATCCAAGGCCCTTTCTTAAGGCATCATTGTAAACCATAAATCCCTCATCACCACTTGGAATAGTGAGAATAGAGGCACTAGTCAATCTCCTTTTTAACTCTTGAAAACTTTGCTCACAATCATCACCCCATACAAATTTCACATTATTTTAAGTGAGTTTGGTGAGAGGTTGAGCGATTCGAGAAAATCCCTCCACAAATCTCCTATAATAACCTACCATGTCCAAGAAGCTTCTAACTTCTGTCACGTTTGTTGGTACTTCCCACTTAACAATAGCTTCCACTTTCTTTGGATCAACAGATATACCCTTCCCTAAAATCACATGGCCTAAGAAAGCAATTTCATTTAACCAAAATTCACATTTGCTGAACTTTGCATATAACTTCTTTTCTCTTAGTATGGATAATATATTTCTTAAGTGTTCCTCATGCTCGAGTGGTGCCATTCTGTAAGGAGGCTTAGATATTAGGATTGTCCTAAGGACCAAATCAAAAGTAAATCCACCATCTCTATCTGGAGGTAAACCAGGCAAGTCATCTGGAACTACATTAGGCAAGGAGGTAAATCATGCCAATACTCTAAAAATAAAAGATGGGATGATTTAGTATACAAAAAGCGATCATTTTGTATAACAATCTATACTGGTATGATTGGAAGAGAGTCAATCCATACTTAATATAATATCAAAACTCTAAATATCTAGGAGAACCAAATCAGCAAGAAGTTTATGTTCTCCAATAGAAATCAAACAAGATGACTAGATCGAGTTTGTTATCAAACAATCCCCAATAGCCATATTTACATATAGCATACAATCCAGTGGTTTAGGTTGAATGCCCATGTGATAAGCAAAATATTGCGAATCAAATCATAGATGAGACACATGGTCAAACAAATATTTGCATTCTTTCAGAAACATGAATAGTACCTTCGACCACTAATTCAGAAGCTTTAGAATCATATTCCGTGATAACATACACTTTGACATAGGCTGATGATTTATAAAGCAGTGATTCTTTCTTCTTCTTCAAAGGGTAGTCTTTTATTTTTATGATCCAAATTTCCACAAGCAAAATAGGCTCCATTCACCTACAAATACAAACTTATTTCATAATTTAACTCACATCGTACACAGGATTGAATCTTTTGTAGTGACTTCCCTTTTTAAATTGATGATGTCTTGACCCTCTTGTTATCACATTCTAATTCATTTCTAATCTTCTTTTTTTCTTTTTTTGTAAACTTATCCTTGCTATTACTGTTCTTGATCTCAAGAAATTCTTTTGATCATCAGAACAATTTCGTACATCAAATATCTTCTCCAATCACATCATCTATTTTTCTGCTACCAATGTATTAGGTTCACCACGCTTCTATTACGCCACTCTGATTTAATATCCCCGATCAACCCTTTTATCGCACTTAATTAATCAAAAGCAGATGAAGTAGGAGGACTAAATGTCCTCGTCATCCTAGATTCCTAAAATGAATCAAAGAAAATTTCTACCGATCACAATAGTTCACTAGACCTCAATATATTTTGCACATCAACATATCAAATATTTCAGTGATCCTCAAACCATGCTCTGATACCACTCTGTCACGCCCCTCCCGAATTTAATTCTCATTTAGGAGGTGTGAACCTAATTCAAGATTGATAATATTTAATTCAACAAACAATCCAGGATCCAATCACATATTTGAGGTCACTAAGAAAAACATTCAAGTCATTCACCTCTACAATCCACAATTCACAAAACCTGTGCAATTTATAATCATACATCATGTCACTAGATGATTCTTAAAATCCAAAACTCAACTTAACTAAACCATAACTATATCATAAATCCATAAGCGCGGCAATTAATGCAATCACAAAACCAACATGTACTTCATGTTTATATCAGTACACAGTTTAGACTTAACATTTCCAAAATCCTGACGTAAGAGGTACATTTCAAATATTTACAAGATACATCAATCTAGATTTGTCATTGATATTTCATTACACCCAAAAAGAACTTATACAACATCAACCTATCAAGTACAAAATATTTGCCCCAAAATCTTCTAGTCTTCCACTTCCTAAACCCAATTTACACATTTTAGTGAGAGATAAGCTATCCTGAAAATTTTATATAGCAACGGGGTGAGCATATAAAGCTCAGCAAATGACTAACATATCCATAGCAAAGAGGACAGTTTTCAAACAAATGAGGTATCAAAATGCAAAGCAGAGATACAGGATGATACAGTAGCATGTTTTGTTTGAATGCAGAATTACAATATCATATCGTTTGAAGCACGTTTTATTCATACAATCGAGGAATGGTAATTGGAGCATATCATTGGCATAAGGAGCATATCGATGACATATGGTAATTTCAAGGCATAACAAAGACGTAAGGAGCATTTTGGATATCATGAATGCAGAATTACGATGTCATTTCATTCGAAGCACGTTTTATTCATACAATCGAGGAAAGATAATTAGAGCATATCATTGGCATAAGAAGCATATCGATGACATATGGTAGTTTTCAAGGTATAACAAAGGCTTATAACATTACGGAAATATATCAAAGAACAAAACATGAATAGAAGCTCAAATGTCACATGACGATGCATTCATTTCATTCTTATCCAAAGCATGCATAGAAACATAGCCAAAGCTTTGGATATCATATCAAACACATAGAAGGTGAAGTGGGATCATAACATAATATGGTCCATCCATTTCTGAATGACCAACAAACATAAGTCTCCCACGTTTGGGAGCTCCATCCACCCACGTCTGATTGAAGCCATAGGAGGCCGGCAGAGCATCGCGGGCTCTAAGCATAACTCCCTTTACCATTTCTGGCAAAGGTTCACATTTATCCCACAAACACCAGAGTATAAAGGGATAGTATGAATAATGAAATTAGCATATATTGGAAGCACATGCGGAACAACGAAATGTACATATGCCTTTCGAGTCAATACGATACAAACATAATCTTTCACAAATGTATTCAGATTTGAAAGGAAACAAAAGCAAGATCATACAAGGATTTCAAGAAATCACATATAGCTCAATTGAAATAAGAAAGTTAGATAAATTCAATGTCCAAAGAAATGAAACTGGAAGAGGCACATATCGAAAGCAAATGCGGAACAATGGGATGCATGTGCCGAATCATTACGATGCAAACATGAACTTTAGATGATAGCTGCAGATGTACAAATAAATAAAGGACAAAAGTATACAGGAATTTAAGGTAATAATGTAAAGCTTAACTGAAGTAAGAGTTTTTGCCGAAATCAATTTCCAAAGAGAAGAAACAAGGAAAGCCGAAATCGACCAAAGCTCGATTCTAGCAGAATTTGATAGGAACATTCTATGAATTATTTGGATAACCAATTATGCTCCAATTTATACAAAATAGGTGTCATTAGAAAGCTTTGTCAATCTAGTTTTAGGAAAATCAAGTTTTACAAGAATTGGAATTTACAACAAGGAGTTACAGATAATTTTGTAGAGAAAGGTCTGAAAATATTAGCTCTGTTTTACTGAATCCATAGGGTCGATGAAAGCAGATGTTTCAGTTAGCAATTCTAATCCAAAAATTTCAAATCAGATATATTTAGAAAGCATTTTGAGTCTATCTTCGAATAAATCATACTTTGTATGAATCTGAGTTCACAGCAGAAAGTTATTAGTTAAGCAACAAGAGGCCAGAAATTTCAGTCCCTATTTTGCAGAATCTGTAGGGTTAATTTAAATAGAAGTCTTAGTAGGCATTTAAACTCCAAATCATTCGATTTTAGTATCAAAATAAAGCTTTTTTTGTCTACTTTCAAATGGAATAGGTCTTGTCTAAATCAGAGTTTATTACAAAATGTTATGACCGAAACATTGCATAAAGGTCAGATTACCGAAAAATTACAGATTCATAGCTTTATATCAAAATGAAAGAAGGTCTAGTTCTCAGTTGAAATCTTTCAAATTTTGCAGAATAAAAATGGAAACAGAGATTAAGGTTACTGTGGGATGGGGTTAGAACACTTGCCTTAAAATTATTTGAATCCCAAATATGGGAAAATTGATGAAAAACCTCAAGCTCTTCTTCTTCTTCTTCTTCTTCTTCTTCTTCTTCTTCTTCTTCTTCTTCCCTTCTCTTCTCAAACTCACGTTGGCTGCAACTCTTCAGGTTTATTTTCTTTAACCTTTCATCTAATTATTTGGGTTTTGGCTAATGCAAAAGTTGCAAGGTGTCATGCATGCATGAAAGAGGCTAGGTGTCATCTTTAGAGCAAAGATAAGTGGCACCAACCTTAGGTTAGCTAGTGACACATGTCCACTATATTTCTTTTTTTTTTTTAACTTAAATCTGAATCTTTCATAAATTATATCAAACTTCTAATATTTACTCTTAGGTCCCTAGCCATAAACTTTTAATATAATATCATTTAATATAAAATAATTATTAAATAATCCTTATTTTTATAAACAAATCTTTTACTAAATTTTCAAAAATGGGGGATGTTACAAGAATGTTGTATACCCGTCCATATAATGGATGCAGCTGGTTCATAGCTTCTCATGTGGAGACACTCTGGATACAATACATGTGCTCATTGGGGAATGAGTTCACTGATTGATCCACTAACAGAATGTTGAATGGTTGAAGATGCCTTATTGTCAGACAATGATTCCGTAGTCCCAATAGTGTATCTGTTCCTTAGACTTGAGATACCAAAGAGGTCCTGTATGAATGCTTCACTCTTTGATACCAGACTTATAGGTTTAGATGTCCCAGATCTAGCATATCGGCTATCGGGAGTGGTAGTCAACCTTACGAGGGCTATTGAGTATCGATAGAGGATCATCCACTTTCGGTGTCATGAGAGGAATGTCCCATATATTCTTGCTCAGACAAATCCCTAGCTAGGGTCATTCAGATTGAGAGAAAAAGAGTTCTTCGGGAGAATCCGATTAGAGCGAGACTCGAGTAGAAACCGTATCGGTTTGACAGCACCATGCTCGGTATACGGTCTTTGAGATATTAGATAGATGAGGGACTATAGGTACATGGTAACTGAGGATAGACAAGTCCAATAAATTAGATTCTCCTATTTCATCTAGGGACTATGGCGTAGTGGCCTAGTACATCCGCAGTCGATGAGTCGAGTGAATTATTATGGATATAATAATTCACTGAGCCAGAAGGAGTTCTGACATGTATGACTCATGGCCAGCTTGATATTGGGCCTAGAGGGCCACACATATATGGTAGGCATTGTGATAAGTAGAGGTTCAGATATTAGATATCCGTTGGAGCCCTTATCTTATTGGATGTCCAATAAGCCCCTGAATTATTGGATCCTATGGATGAGATTCAATAAGGGCCCATGAGAGATCACTAGATAGAGATCTATTAATCTAAGAGGCTTGGGTAGTTGGATGGAGATCCAATACCCAATAGGGGAGGATCCATTACCTAATAGGAGAGGATCCATTAGAGTTAAATTGACAGGAGACCTCTATAAATATGAGGGCTTCAATAGTTTATAGCTAGAGCTTTTATTTCAACTCAAAGCAGGCCTAGAGTTACTCTTACTCTCCTCTCCCCTCTCCAACTCAAAGCAGGCCTGGAGTTTTGAAGAGCATCATCACAACCCTACTGTGTGGATCACTACTAGAGAGGAGGGCGCTTGACCTCCTTCACCCTCTCCTAAAGATCTATAGGGATTCGGGGATAAATGATCTCCTTAGGTAACATAATCTATCTCATATATGGTTTTCTATTTCGTTGATTTTGTGCACCAATCTTCGCACGATGACGAACATATCTTTGGGAGTTGGGGATTTTATTTTCTGTTTTTCTACTACGCATGTGATGGTGGCCCCATGATTTCCCGATGATTATATCAGAGCTAGGTTGTTCGTGCGAAAATTGGTTTTGAACTACGTGTGTTGTGTTTTGGAGAAGCTTTTGACTTCAACTTTTAGGATCGGAGTGGCACTAAGAGGGGGGGGGGGGGGAGGGATGAATTAGTGCAATGGATTAAAACTTGTAAGTTTAAAAACAAATTCAAAAATACGAGGAGATTTTGTTTCAATAGTAACTTGAGTAGATGAAAACCAAAAGCTAGCAGTAGTGTAAATAACAATTTCAGGAAAGTAAGAACTCACACATTCAAGGAACACACCAATTTAAAGTGGTTCGGTCAAAAAGACCTACATCTACTTGTGAAGCCATCTTCGAAGAGGCTCCCAACTTCCACTAGCAAATCACTTTGAAGGGGAAGGACAAATACCCCTCTTACAAACTTTTACAATGGTTCACACTCTTACAAATTTTCAACGAGAAAGAAGGAGGTGAACACTCAAGCAATTGAAAACAAGACTTACTAAAGACTTTGTTAAGGCTTTTATCTCAATCTATTGCTTCTCAAAGGTTGTATTCTCTGCTGAGAATTGAGGGGTATTTATAGACCCTAAGAGGATTCAAATTTGGGCTCCAAATTTTGAATTCTCTTGGGTTCCCGGTGTTGGCAGTGCTACTGCCTGTCAGTGTCTGACACTGACAGTGTACTAGCGGTGCCACCGCTAGACCTCTCAGGTGCTGGGTGGTGCCACCGCCCAATCCGACAGTACCACCGCCCGATCCTCGGATTCTAGGTAGTGCCACCGCCTAGTCCGGCGGTTCCATCGCCCGGTCCTACGGGTCACTAGATGGACTTCAAATCTAGCCCAAACTAGGTAATATCAAGCCTAGTTGGCCCCTAACCAGGATATAGGATTATCCCTTAATCCTAACCCTAATTACATGCAAACTACGCAACTAAAAACATAGTCCTAAGCAAGTTTTCAATCGGCAAACGTCGAGTCTCCTTCCAGCGAGCTTTCTGGCGATATTCTGGCGGACTTCCAATACACCCTCGGATTTCTTCCGATGGATTCCTAGTAGGCTCCCGATCTTGTGGCGAGTTCAGTGAGTAGCCAAGCCTTCTCAGTGATCTCCACGAACCTCTGACGATCTCTTCGACGGACTTTTGAAAACTCTAACAAGTCCCCGATTTCTTCTCGATTAGTTCCGGCAGCATCTCAGACGAATCTTCGGACTCTCGAACACCCATCCAACTTGACTCCAGTAGACTTGCTTTATGTCTTCAAGCTATTGTAGTTAATCCTGCACATGTAAAACAAAAGTTTGATCTAGACAATTACTCCGAAGTAATTAATCAAGTTGCCCGGCATGTCATTGGTCCCTCGACGCTTCGTTCGATTCTTCGGCGCATCATCCTCTCTTGTGGCCTATTGCCCAATCGGTCAGTTGACTCCGTAACTCCGATATCCTTGGCGTAATACTTGCTCTTCTTGGCTCGATGTTTGAATCCATGTCCAGAAGCCTTCTGTCGATACGTCGACCGATCCATCGGCCCGATGTCCAATGTTCCTCTGGCACAACATGATTTTCCTGCTTTAATTGTCTCATCCTGATCGAAGCATCCTACGTCACTCAAAACGTAAATTAAATCATAAATACATATCAAGTGGTTTCATCATCAAAATATGAGATTCAACAATCTCCCCCTTTTTTATGATGACAACCACTTGATGACGGAGTTAACCTTAACTCATGGAGTTTAAACAAACTCCCCCTATCAATATGTCATATTGATAGAAACTCTTGGATTCAAAAATCCAAGCAACATGTCATGATAAAATCATTACATATAATCAACATACTTCTCCCCCTTTGTCTTCAACAAAAAGGAGAAGTACCACAATCAAGTGTTTGTTATATACAAGTTCAACTCATTGCGTGAAAAACATAATATCCATTTTTATCATCATGCAAGTTGTAAGCTTGAAAATTTAGCAAGTATTACATCGTGCTTAGAACATTCAACCTATCAAGTTGTAGATATGAAAGTTTTACAACTTACAAGCTAGCAAATTTAAAGATATGTAAGTTGGCATATTTGCTTTCCTTTGCGATATGCAAGATAGCATTTCTTTGTAATGTTCAAGATAGCAAGTTCTACATCATGTTAGCTAGCAAATTAGAGATGTTCAAGAACGCAACTCTTGCTTCTTGAAATATGCAAGTTGCAAGCTAGCAAATTTTTGCTTCCTTTGCAATGTTTGAGCTAGCAATTTTGCTTCCATTGCAAAGTGCAAGTTAGCATGTTTTGTATCTTGAGATAGGCAAGATTGCACTTTTGGTATGCAAATTTATAGTAAGCAAAATATCAACTTTTACACATAAAAAGTTAGCAAAAAGATGTGCAAGATGGACTATTTTGCCTCTTTTCGAAATGTGTAACTTAGCACATATTGCTTCTTTTGAGATTTGCAAAATAGCACTTTTGCTTCTTCTTGAAGTATGCAAGCTAGCTAGCAAGGTAGCAAAATTTGCTCCCCCTTTGTCATTATCAAATAGAAGAGAATAACAATACAATCATGTAATTCATTTTTCTTTACTATAATCTTCAAATCATGACAAAGGTAAATAACAAAGATGAAAAATGAATGTCAAAGGACATATATCATTTTTGACAAATTTCTTCTTTTGTAAATAGAAAGCATGATAGGAAACAATCTTGATTCAAAGAGAAAACTCAAGTTATAAATTATCAAGATGTCAAGTAGCATATCATGGTTTACAATAATAAGTTTCTTGTTAGTTAATAGCAAAAAGAATTGTAGGAGAACAAAATCTCAATTCATACATATAAAATCTTATGATTCACATAGAAGATCTCCTCTTTTATAAAATGAGAGAATCATGATGAAGAATCTTGATCTACATAAAGTTTCAAAATATAATTATCAAGATCATGAATACTAAAAGACCATGAAAAATTTCGAGAAATCTCCTTTTAAATAGAAAACAATCTTGATTCATTCAATAAAAAATTCAAATTATAATTATGAGAAATCAAGATCATGATTTCAATAAAACCCATTAAATTCAAATCATTTTCATAATCCATGAGATTCATAAAAATAATACAAATGGAATCATCAAAATCAATAAGATAGTGAAAAATAATTTTTAAGAAAAATGTTCTTCTCTTTTAGTTGTTTCAATTCATGTGATTTATTTCATTCAAGCATGTCCTTTTTATTTATGTCAAATAAAAACATATATCATGTTTAAATTTGAAAGTGCGAGATTTATTACGACAAGGATCAATAAGGCACTTTCTTTATGGTAAAAATTGATAATCCGTAAATCATAAGATTCATCATGCATAATTTCGAAAATCTCATGCATAGAACAAAATCATCAACCCTGATATCAAAACATTTATCATTTAAAGCATTCATGATACACATCATATGCAATACATCACATACATTATCATAATAAAAAGCATAAGTATTGCATGCATCATTCAAAATCATAAATATTTCAAATCATGATGGTATTAATTTGTCAAATTGCATCCTACCATGCAAGATCATAACTTTTCATTTGTATGCATCAAAATAATATCAAGAGTATTTCATGCATAATTTTATATCACCACATAAGGAATATCAAGAAGAAAATAATTGGGTGATTAGATATATATTTCATGAATACAAGGAATTGCATAAAAATCATATCATGAAATATTAAAACATGTGAATACCAAAAGGCATGATTTCTTTTTGAAAAACCTACTCATAAATAATCAAAAGAAAATCTTAGGAGATCGAATAATGAAAAAATCTTGATTCATAATAAATCTTAATTTGTAAATATCACGGAATCAAGATCATGATTTTGGATAAAACTCATTCAAATTCAAATCGTCCAAATCATCAAAATCTCAACATTTCTTTCAAGAGATTCAAAATAGCATAAATAATTTTATTGGTCTCTTAGGTAGAAACCAATAAGATAGAGAAAAAGAAAATTTTTAATAAAAAAATATTTCCTCCTTTTGTTTCAACTTATTGATTGATTCCATACATGCATGTCCTTTTTTAATCCATGCATCATTGTTTAAAACGGAAAGATAAAAAATCATCAAGAAAAAAAAAAGTGCAACACATAGTTCCAAAAAAAAAAAAATTCAACTCATTACTTCAAATCAAACATGATTTCATTTAATCAAAATTGAATAACTTCAAGACCAATAAATCATCATGCATAATAATCATCAAGTATGATACAAACTTTTCAAAACATTTATCATGATAAGGCATATAAGCCAAAAAAACTATTAAACATAAAGCATATTCATCAATGATGGTTTCATTGGGCATAAGGTATTTTCAACCAAAATCATTTTGTTATTTGTTGTAGTCAAGCATTTTTCTTTTTAGATTAATCTATCTTTTTATGCTTAGTTTTCCATACAAAAGCCATGCATCATCATTAAGCATGATGTTAAATTTTATCATTAGATTTAAATCTAACACTTTATTCCATTATCATAAAACATATAATTTTCAAGAAAAATGATTATTCAAAAAAATAAAATGCATCATGGAAAACATCAAGTAATTTCAAAATAAATTAAAAGGGGTTTCAATTACCTCATCATTGAATGTCGTTGAGGCGTAGTTTGTCATCTCGCCTTTCTTGATTTTCTCCTCGTCTTCGGAGGAGCTCAATTCATCTCAATTTTTATTATTCTTACGTTCAAAGCGAGTAGTTCTGTTCTTTTTGCTTTTTAATTTTTGTTTCATTTGTAGTTTAAGTTCACCATCACTTGAGCTTATGCTCGAGTGGTCTTCATGTGTTCTATGTCCCAAATCCTTCCTGTCCTTTGGAAGGTTGTTCTTGAATTCCCTTTTTGTCACATTATTCGTTTCGTAGGTCATTAAAGACTCAATTAGTTCTTCGAGAGGAAATGTCTTAAGGTCCTTGGCCTCTTGAATGACCGTAACTTTGGATCCCAACTTTTTGGAAGGGATCTTAAGATTTTAGTTACTAGTTCAAAGTTAGAAAAACTTTTACCAAGAGTTTTGAGTCCATTGATGACATCCGTGAAACGGGTGTACATGTCTCCGATGGACTTACTTGGTTTCATTCGGAAAAGTTCGCAAGAGTGCACAAGAATGTTGATTTTGGACTCTTTCACTCGGCTAGTGCCTTCGTGAGTGACCTCAAGAGTTCTCCAAATATCAAAAGCCAAATCACAAATCGAAACGCGATTAAATTCATTTTTGTCAAGTGCATAATATAAAGCATTCATAGCCTTTGCATTTAAAGCAAAAACTTTCTTCTCCGATTCATCCCATTCGCTCATAGGAAGAGAAGATTTTTGAAATCCATTTTCGATAATATTCCAAAGCTCGAGATTCAACGAAAGTAAGAAAACTCTCATTCGAGTTTTCCAAAAAGTGTAGTCCGTCCCATTGAAAAAGGGAGGATGAATGAGAGAGTAACCCTCTTGAAGGCCGAAAAGAACCATTTCTATTTGGGTGTTAAACCAAAGTAAAAAATCGTGACTCTGATACTAATTGTTAGGATCAGAGTGGCACTAAGAGGGGGGGGGGGGGGGTGAATTAGTGCAGCGGATTAAAACTTGCAAGTTTAAAAACGAATTCATAAATACGAGGAGATTTCATTTCGATAGTAACTTGAGTAGATGAAAACCGAAAGCTAGTAGTAGTGTAAATAACAATTTCAGGAAAGTAAGAACTCACACATTCAAGGAACACACCAATTTAAAGTGGTACGATCAAAATGACCTATATCCACTTGCGAAGCCTTCTTCAAAGAGGCTCCCAACTTTCGCTAGCAAATCACTTTGAAGGAGAAGGACAAATACCCCTCTTACAAACTTTTATAGTGGTTCACACTTACAAATTTTCAACGAGAAAGAAGGAGATGAATACTCAAGCAATTGAAAACAAGACTTACTAAAGACTTTGCTAAGACTTTTATCTCAATCTATTACTTCTCAAAGGTTGTATTCTCTGCTGAGAATTGATGGGTATTTATAGACCCTATGAGAATTCAAATTTGAGCTCCAAATTTTGAATTCTCTTGGGTTCCCGATGTTGGAGGTGTCATCGCCTCTCAGTGGCGGTGCCATCGCCTATTAGTGTCTGACACTGATAGTGTACTGGCGGTGCCATTGTACAGTCCAATGGTGCCACTACTGGACCTCTCGGGTGTTGGGCGGTGCCACCGCCCAGTCCGACGGTACCACCGCCGGATCCTCGGGTTCTGGGCGGTGCCATTGCCTAGTCTGGCGGTTCCACCACCCGGTCCTACGAGTCACTAGATGGGCTTCAAATCTGACCCAAACTAGGTAATATCGGGCCCAATTAGCCCCTAACCAGGATATAGGATTATCCCTTAATCCAAACCATAATTACATGCAAACTACGCAACTGAAAACATAGTCCCAAGCAAGTTTTCAACCAGCAAACATCGAGCCTCCTTCCGGCGAGCTTTCCGGCAATCTTCAGGTAGACTTCTGATACACCCTCAGATTTCTTCCGGCGGACTCAAAGCAGTCTCCCGATCTTGTGGCAAATTCAGCGAGTAGCTGAGCCTTCTCGGTGATCTCCACGAACCTCTAACAATCTCTTCGACGGACTTCCGAAAACTCTAACAAGTCCCCGATTTCTTCTCGATTGGTTCCGGCAGCATCTCCGACGAATCTTCGGACTCTCGAACACCCATCAAACTTAACTCCAGTAGACTTGCTTTATGTCTTCAAGCTATCATAGTTAATCCTGCATATGTAAAACAAAAATTTGATCTAGACAATTACTCCTAAGCAATTAATCAAGTTATTCGGTATGTCATTGGTCCCTCGATGTTTTGTCCGATTCTTCGGCGCATTGTCTTCTCTTATGGCCTATTGCCCAATCGGCCAATTGACTCCACAACTCCAATATCCTTGGCACAATACCCGCTCTTCTTGGCCCAATATCCGAATCTATGGCCCAAAGCCTTCTGTCGATACGTTGACTGATCCACCGGCCCAACGTACAATGTTCCTCCGACACAACATGATTTTCCTACTTTAATTGTCTCATCTTGATCGAAGCATCCTGCATCACTCAAAATGTATATTAAATCATAAACACATATCAAGCGGTTTCATCATCAAAATATGAGATTCAACAAAAATCAATGATGCAAAAGCGAGAAAGGGCAGCAACTGTTGCTGCCCTTACTGCCCTTGGCAGCGCTGCCATCTGCGTGTAGGCTCTCGGCAAGCAATCGACGGGCTGCTGTAGTGGCAGCAACCTATGCGTGAGCACTACGTGCGCAAGTATGGGTGCCTGCAATAGCAATCGCAGGCAGGGCCGCAAGCATGATGGCCACTTGCACACGGGCATTGCGCCAGCGTGCAAGGGCGACGCCTGCGGGTACTTGACCCATGGGCGCAGGCGGTGCTTGTTAGGAACAAGTCAACACTAAGAGGGGGGGGGGGGTGAATTAGTGCAGTGGTAAAAATCATGTCGGTTCTAAAAACCTTTTCATTTTGTATGATAAAACTAATTTCAGAAACTTGCTCAATATGAAAGCGTATTCATAAACGTATTGAAAGCAGTAAGCAAGTAAGGAGGCTTGTAGTAAGATAAATTGCACAAAAGAAAAGGCAAACCGATTTATAGTGGTTTGGTCATCGTGACTTACATCCACTCCTCTGATTCCTCTTCCATCGAGGCCACCGGCATCCACTATCGATATTCCATTAATAAGCGAAGATCAACCTCCTTCTTACACCCCTCTTCTCCTTTTACCGGGTTTAGGAGACAACCCTTACAAGCAAACACACTGCTCTCTAAACAGAATTCTAAAGTTAAATCTAGAGAAAGGATTTCTCAAGTGATTGTTAGGATCGGAGTGACACTAAGAGGGGGGGGGGGTGAATTAGTGCAGCAGTAAAGTGCGATAAACTTTTGACGATTTAAACACTTTCGGAAACTTCATATGATAAAAGTAACGTTTTCGTTTGAAACCGTTTCGATTGCGTTTTAACTTGAAGGGATAAGTAAGACGGAGACAAAGAAGTAGAGCATTAAAGTGTAAATGGTTTGCAGTAATGTAAATGACAATAAGTAAATACAAACCAGAGATCACGCCGATTTTACAGTGGTTCGGTCAAATGACCTACATCCACTTGCGAGGCCCCTCTTCGATGAGGCTCCCACCTTCCACTAGCAAATCTCTTGAAGGGGAAGGGTAAATACCCCTCTTACAACTTTTTACAAGCGGTTCACTCTCTTACAGATTTTCAGCAAGAAAGAAGGAGGTGAACACTAGCAAATTGAAAACAAGACTAGCAAAAACTTTTCTAAGACCTTTCTCTCAATCAATTGCTTCTCAAAAAGTTGTAATCTCAGTTGAGATTTGAGGGGTATTTATAGGCCTCAAGAGGATTCAAATTTGGGCTCCAAAATTTGAATTCTCTTTGGGTTCCCGATGCTGGCGGTGCCACCGCCTATCAGTGGCGGTGCCACCACCTGTTAGTGTCAGACACTGACAATGGACTAGCGGTGCCATCGCCCAGCCAAGCGGTGCCACCGCCTAGCTCTCGGATGCTGGGCGGTGCCACCACCCAGCCCAGGCAGTGCCACCGCCTGGCTCTCGGGTGTTGGGCGGTGCAACCGCCCAGTCTGGCGGTGCCACCGCTAGACCCTTTGGTTCACTGGTTGGGCTTCAAATTTAGCCCAAACCAAGTCTAATTTTGGGCCCAGTTAGCCCCTAACCAGGATATAGGATTATCTCTTAATCCTAATCCTAATTATAAGTGAACTACATAACACAAATACATCCAAAGCAAGTTTTCAACCGCGAACGTCGAGTCTTGTTCGGACGAGCCTTCCGATGAACTTCTTCCGACGGACTCCCAGCAAGCTCCCAAACTTGTGATGACTTTAACGAGTAGCCGAGCCTTCTCGGTGATCTCCGTGAACCTCCGACAATCTCTTCGGCGAACTTTCGAAAATTCCGACAGGTTCCCGATTTCTTCTCGGTTGGTTCCGGCAGCATCTCCGACGATTCTTCGGACTCTTAAACGTCCATCGAACTTGACTCCGGTATTCTTGCTTTGTGTTTTCTGGTTATCGTAGTTAATCCTGCACACTTAACTCAATAATATGGATTAGATCAATTAACCCATCAATTGATTTTATCATCAAAATCCGAGATTCAACAGTGATTTCTATTAAGATCAGAGTAGGGGGGGTGAATTAGTGCAGTGGATTAAAACTCGTAAGTTTGAAAACAATTTCGTAAATGCATAGAGATTTCGATTCGATAATGAATGACTTGGTGAAAGTAGCTTGAGTAAAGTGAGAAGATAAAAATCGAAAGCTTGCTGCTATGTAAATAATAGTTTAAGAAAGGTAAACACTCACACATTCAAGGAACACACCAATTTAAAGTGGTTCGGTCAAAATGACCTACATCCACTTGCAAAGCCTTCTTCGATGAGACTCCCAACTTCCATTAGCAAATCACTTTGAAGGGGAAGGACAAATACCCCTTTTACAACCTTTTACAAGTGGTTTATACTCTTATAGATTTTCAAAGAGAAAGAGGGAGGTGAACACTTAAGCTATTGAAAACAAGACTTGCTAAAGACTTTGTTAAGGCTTTATCTCAATCTTTAACTTCTCAAAGGTTGTGTTCTCTGCTGAGAATTGAGGGATATTTATAGACCCCAAGAGGATTCAAATTTGGGCTCCAAATTTGAATTGCTTTTGTGTTTCCCGGAGCTGGTGGTGCCACCACCGGAACTCTCGGGTTCTGGGCGGTGCCACCACTCAGTCTGGCGGTGCCACCACCTAGATTATTTCAGCTCACTGGTTGGGCTCTAAACTTGGCCCAAACCAGTCTGAACTTGGGCCCAATTGGCCCCTAACCAGGTTATAGGATTAAACCTTAATCCTAACCCTAATTACATATAAACTATAAAATTAAGACATAGTCCTAAGCAAGTTTTTAACCGGCAATGTTGAGTTTCCTTCCGGCGAGCTTTTCGGCGAACTTCTAGCGGATTTCCGATACACCCTCGGATTTCTTCCGATGAACTCCCAGTAGGCTCCCGATCTTGTGGTGAGTTCAGCGAGTCTTTGGTAAGTAGCTGAACCTTCTCGGTGATCTTCGCGATCCTCCGACGATCTATCCGGTGGACTTCCGAAAACTTCGGTAAGTCCCCGATTCCTTCTCGGTTGGTTCCGACAGCACTTCCGACGAATCTTCGGACTCTTAGCGGACTCTCGAATACCCCTCAGACTTGACTCTGGTAGACTTGCTTTATGTCTTCAAGCTATCATAGTTAATCCTGCACAAGTAAAGCAAAACTTTGATCTAGACAATTACTCCTAAGCAATCAAGTTATCCGGTATGTCATTGGTCCCTCGACGCTTCGTTCGATTCTTCGGCGCATCGTCCTCTCTTATGGCCTATTGCCCATTCAACCAGTTAACTCTGAAACTCTGATATCCTTGGCATAATACCCGCTCTTCTTGGCCCGATGCCCGAATCCACGCCCCGAAGCCTTCTATCGATACGTCGACCGATCCACCGGCCCGACGTCCAATGTTCCTCCGGCACAACATGATTTTCTTGCTTTAATTGTCTCATCCTGATCGAATCATCCTGCGTCACTCAAAACGCAGATTAAATCATAAATACATATCAAGTGGTTTCATCATCAAAATATGAGATTCAACAATCTCCTCCTTTTTTATGATGACAACCACTTGATCACGGAGTTAACCTTAACTCCCAGAGTTTAAACAAACTCCCCCTATCAATATCCCATATTGATAGAAACTCTTGGATTCAAAAATCCAAGCAACATGTCATGATAAAATCATTACATATAATCAAAATACTTCTCCCCCTTTGTCATCAACAAAAAGGAGAAGTACCACAATCAAGTGTTTGTTATATACAAGTTCAACTCATTGCGTGAAAAATATAATATCCATTTTTATCATTATTCAAGTTGTAAGCTTGAAAATTTAGCAAGTGTTACATCGTGCATAGAACATTCAAGCTATCAAGTTGTAGATATGAAAGTTTTACAACTTACAAGCTAGCAAATTTAAAGATCCGTAAGTTGGCATATTTGCTTTTCTTTGCGATGTGCAAGATAGCATTTCTTTGTAATATTCAAAATAGCAAGTTCTACATCATGCTAGCTAGCAAATTTTTGCTTCCTTTGCAATATTTGAGCTAGCAATTTTGCTTCCATTGCAAAGTGCAAGTTAGTATGTTTTGTATCTTGAGATAGGCAAGATTGCACTTTTGGTATGCAAATTTATAGTATGCAAGATATCAACTTTTACTCATAAAAAGTTAGCAAAAAGATGGGCAAGATGGACTATTTTGCCTCTTTTTGAAATGTGTAACTTGGCACATATTGCTTCTTTTGAGATTTGCAAGATAGCACTTTTGCTTCTTCTTGAAGTATGCAAGCTAGCTAGCAAGGTAGCAAAATTTGCTCCCCCTATGTCATTGTCAAATAGAAGGGAATAATAATACAATCATGTAATTCATTTCCCTTTATTATAATCTTCAAATCATGACAAGGGTAAATAACAAAGATGAAAAATAAATGTCAAAAGACATAAATCATTTTTGACAAATTTCTTCTTTTGTAAATAGAAAGCATGATAGGAAACAATCTTGATTCAAAGAGAAAACTCAAGTTATAAATTATCAAGATGTCAAGTAACATATCATGGTTTTACAAAAACAAGTTTCTTGTTAGTTAATAGCAAAAAGAATTGTAGGAGAACAAAATCTCAATTTATACATATAAAATCTTATGATTCACATAGAAGATCTCCTCTTTCATAAAACAAGAGAATCATGATGAAGAATTTTGATTTACATAAAGTTTCAAAACATAATTATCAAGATCATTAATACTAAAAGACCATGAAACATTTCGACAAATCTCCTTTTAAATAGAAAACAATCTTGATTCATTCAATAGAAAATTCAAATTATAATTGCAAGAAATCAAGATCATGATTTCAATAAAACCCATTAAATTCAAATCATTTTTATAATCCATGAGATTCATAAAAATAATACAAATGGATTCATCAAAATCAATAAGATAGAGAAAAATAATTTTCAAGAAAAATGTTCCTCTTTTAGTTGTTTCAATTCATGTGATTTATTTCATTCAAGCATGCCCTTTTTATTTATGTCAAATAAAAATATGTATCATGTTTAAAGTCGAAAGTGCAAGATTTATTACGACAAGGATCAATAAGGCACTTTCATTATAGTAAAAATCGATAATCCGTAAATCACAAGATTCATCATGCATAATTTTGAAAATCTCACGCATAGAACAAAATCATTAATCATGATATCAAAACATTTATCATTTAAAGCATTCAAGATAAACATCATATGCAATACATCACATACATTATCATAATAAAAAGCATAAGTATTGCATGCATCATTCCAAATCATAAATATTTCAAATCATGATGGTATTAATTTGTCAAATTGCATCGTACCATGCATGATCATAACTTTTCATTTGTATGCATCAAAATAATATCATGAGTATTTTATACATAATACCAAATCATCATTTATAATTATATCAATATTCTAATCATTATTTCAATCTACACATCATGATAACAATAAATTTGCACTATAGACAATCTCATGTTTTATCATTCAAGCTAGCGTATATTTTTGCAATTAGCAAGCTAACAATTTCCTTTTTCTTTTATAACAGTGATTCAATCATATAAAGACATTTGTATCATAGATACAAAGAAATCATATCATCAAAGATAAGACCATTTGAATACCAAAAGACATGATTTATTTCAATAGATCTCCTTTATTTTTATAAATGTCAAAAAGAAATGTAGGAGATAAAATGTTATAGTACCTTGATTCTTGCATAAGAAGTCTTAAGTTATAAATTTTGAAAAATCAAGATAAGTCTTATTCAAATTCAAATCGTCAAATCAAAATCATTTTCAAGAGATTCATAAAAAGAAAAACATAGATAGATTTTTTAATCTCTCAATTCTTTATGAATCATAAAAATTATAATTTCAAAAAAAATCATGATTCATTTCAGAAATTTTCTTCTTTAGTAAACAATAAGAAGAAACATGGGAGTTCAAAGAACAAGATCTTGATTTACAATAAAATTTCATGTATCGAATATCGAGAAATCAAGATGATGATTCATAAAAAATATCACAAGTTACATTCAAGAGAAAAATCATCATTCATTTTCAAATCATTCAATTTGTCAAATCAACATTTCTTGGGTATGCATGATATCAAAACATGATTTTAAATCTTCAACATATAACATGCATGAATTCAAAAATTGAAAGAAGGGAAGAATTCAAAGGTATAAAGATTTCAACCATCTCATAAAAAAATGAAGGATCAAGTCATGAATCCAAAATTCCATGAATCATTTCAACAAATATCCTTTTAAATAATCAAAATGATCATCAAAGGAAATCTCATATTATTCCAAAAATTCAAGATCATGATTTTAATAAAACTCATTTCAAATTCAAATTATCAAAATCATTTTTATGGTTCACAAAATTCATAAGATAAGTAGATTCATGATTTCATTGATAATAGATTTTCTCTTTTTTTTTTAAAGTGTTTCATTTTAAGTGATTGATTTCATGTTAACATGCTTTTCAAACATGCATCAACGTTTAGGATCAAAAAATGAATTTCGTCATAAAACCATCAAGACCAATAAATTACAAAAATCATTATGTATTACTTTAAAATCTCATGCATAAAGTTATCAATCATGGTATTAAAACTTCAATATTTTCATTACAACATCAAGCATTATTAAGTATACAATCGTCAAGCATGACACTTATACTATTTCATATAAGCATGCCTATTTCATTTATGTCAAATCAAAACATGCATCAATTTTTTTTAAAACTAAAAAAGCCACTTTTAATATCATGAAAATCGATAATCCATAAATCACAAAAATCATTATGCATCATTTCGAAATAAAACTCATTAAGCATGATCATTCTGCATTACTTCAAATCAAACATGATTTCATTTATTTTCAAAATATTTATCATGATAGGACATACAAGGTAAAGAAATCATTAAACATAAAGCATATTTATCAATCAAGGTTTCATTGAGCATAAGGTATTTTTAACCAAAATAATTTTGTTATTTGTTATAGTCATGCATTTTTCTTTTTAGATTAATCTATCTTTTTATGCTTAGTTTTCCATACAAAAGCCATGCATTATCATTAAGCATGATGTTAAATTTCTTAATATTTTCATTAAGACATCAAGCATGGTTTCAATCAAAATCGAAAATCATCAAGATACACATTTTTTCTTCTTAAGAAAAACATACATATGATCATTAGATTTAAATCTAACATTTTATTCTATAAACATAAAACATGCAATTTTAAAGAAAAATAATTATTCTAAAAAAAAATACATCACGGAAAACATCAAGTAATTTCAAAATAAATTAAGGGGGTTTCGATTACCTCATCATTGAAAGCCGTTAAGGCATAGTTTGCCACCTTGCCTTTTTTGATTTTTTCCTCGTCTTTGGAGGAGCTTAATTCATCCCAATTTTTTTTCTTCTTGCATTCAAAACAAGTAGTTCTATTCTTTTTACTTTTAAATTTTTGTTTCATTTGTAGTTTAAGTTCACCATCACTTGAGCTTATGCTCGAGTGGTCTTCATATGTTCTATGTTTCAAATCCTTCCTGTCCTTTGGAAGGTTATTCTCGAGTTTCCTTTTTATCACATTATTCATTTCGTAGGTCATTAGAGACCCAATTAGTTCTTCGAGTGGAAATGTTTTAAGATCCTTGGCCTCTTGAATGACCATAACTTTTAGATCCCAACTCTTTGGAAGGGATCTTAGAATTTTAGTTATTAATTCAAAGTTAGAAAAATCTTTACTAAGAGCTTTGAATCCATTGATGACATCTGTGAAATGGGTGTACATGTCTCTGATGGACTCACTTGGTTTCATCCGAAAAAGTTTATAAGAATGCACAAGAATGTTGATTTTGGACTCTTTCACTCAACTAGTGCCTTCATGAGTGACCCTAAGAGTTCTCCAAATATCAAAAGCTGAATCACAATTCGAAATGCGATTAAATTTATTTTTGTCAAGTGCACAATATAACGTATTCATAGCCTTTGCATTTAGAGAAAACATCTTCTTCTCCAAATAATTCCAATGGTTCATTGGAAGAGAAGATATTTAAAATCCATTTTCGACTATGTGCTAAAAATTCAAATCCAAAGAAAGTAAGAAAACTCTCATTCGAGTTTTCTAATAAGTGTAGTTCATCCCATTGAAAAAGGGAGGACGAATGAGAGAGTAACCCTCTTGAAGGCCGAAAAGAGCCATTTCTATTTGGATGTTAAACCAAAGTAGAAAACCGTGGCTCTAATACCAATTGTTAGGATCGGAGCGGCACTAATAGGGGGGGGGGGGAATTAGTGCAGCGGATTAAAACTCATAAGTTTGAAAATGATTTTGTAAATGCGTAGAGATTTTGTTTCCCGATACTTTTGGGTTTCTCGATGCTGGCGGTGCCACCGCTTGTTAGTGTCTGACACTAACAGTGTACTAGCGATGCCACTACCCAGTCCAGCGATGCCACCGCCAGACCTCTCAAGTGCTGGGCAGTGCCACCACCAAATCCAACAGTTTGCTGGCAGTGCCACCGTCGGAACTCTCGGGTTTTGGGCGGTGCCATCGCCTAGACTATTTCAGCTTACTGGTTGGGCTCCAAACTTAGCCCAAACCAGTCCGAACTTGGGTCCAATTGGCCCCTAACCGGATTATAGGATTAACCCTAATTACATGCAAACTATGAAATTAAGACATAGTCCTAAGCAAGTTTTTAACCGGCAACGTCGAGTTTCCTTACGGTGAGCTTTTCGGCGAACTTCCGGTGGACTTCCGATACACCCTCGGATTTCTTCTAGCGGACTCCTAGCAGGCTCCCGGTCTTGTGGCAAGTTTAGCGAGTCTTTGGAAAGTAGCCAAACCTTCTTGGTAATCTCTGCGAACCTCCAACGATCTCTCCGGCGGACTTCCGAAAACTTCGGCAAGTCCCCGATTCCTTCTCGGTTGGTTCCGGTAGCACTTCCGACAAATCTTCAAACTCTTAGTGGACTCTTGAACACCCGTCGAACTTGACTCCGGCAGACTTGCTTTATGTCTTCAAGCTATCGTAGTTAATCCTGCATAAGTAAAGCAAAACTTCGATCTAGACAATTACTCCTAAGCAATCAAGTTGTCCGGCATGTCATTGGTCCCTCGACGCTTCGTCTGATTCTTCGACGCATCATCCTCTTTTACAACCTATTGCCCAATTGGCCAGTTGACTCTGCAACTCCGATATCCTTGGCGCAATACCCACTCTTCTTGGCCCGATGTCCGAATCTACGGCCCGAAGCCTTCTGTCGATACGTCGACCGATCCACCGGCCTGACGTCCAATCTTCTGACATATTCCTTCGGCACAACATGATTTTCCTACTATAATTATCTCATCCTGATCAAAGCATCCTGCGTCACTCAAAAACGCAGATTAAAACATAAACACATTGATTGGTTTCATCATCAAAATCCGAGATTCAACAATTTCTATAGTGTTTTCTCACTTTAAAACTCTCTGTGCTTGTGTATGTTAACCAGAGATGAGAGGGATATTTATAGGCTTCAAGTTGATTCAAACTTGGAGCCTAAAAAGGTCTCATCCCAGGTTTCCTAGGTACTGGCGGTACCACCGTCGTTCCTAGGCGGTACTACCGTCACAGGATCTGTGGTTGGGTAGTACCACCGCCGAACAGGGGTGGTACCATCGCTGGCAGCATTACTGCTAGCGGTACCACCGCCCAGATTTCCTGGAGTGCTGTTCCCTAGGTGGTGCCACCGCCGGCCCTAGAGGTGCCACCACCGACCAAGGTTTCAACATCTTAGTTGGGCCTTGAATCTGGCCCAAACCAACCCAACTTCGGGCCCAATTGGCCCCTAACAGAGTTAATGGGATTACCTCCCAATCCCAACTCTAATTATATGCTAACTATGATTTCTCAAACATATTCTAAGCAAAATACATCTGGTTTCTTCCGGCGAGCTTCCGGCAATCTTTCGGCGAACTTCCGACGATCTCTCAACAATGTTCCAGCGGACTCTTGGTAAGCTTCTAGACTTCATGATGATCTTCTTGGTGAGTTCCGATGAGCTTCCTTGGCAGGCTACAGGACTTCTCGATCAATTCTGGCAGAACTTTCGATGAACGTCCGAACTTCCGATGAACTCTCAAACTCCCAACGAAATCGCGTTCATGACTCCGGGACTTCATTTTGCTTTATGTCTTGCTATCGTAGTTAATCCTACACACATAAAAACACACTTCGATCTAGACAATTATTACTAAGCATGAATCATGTCATCCGGCATGTCATTGGTCCATCGACGCTTCGTTTGACTCTTCGGCTCATCATCCTCTCTTGCGGCCTATTGCCCAATTGGCCAGTTGACCTCACAACTCCGATATCCTTAGCGCAATATCCGCTCTTCTTGGCCCGATGCCCAAATCCATGGCCCGAAGCCTTCTGTCGATACGTCGATCGATCCTCCGGCGCGATGTCCAATCTTCTGACATGTTTCTCCGGCCCAACATGATTCTTCCTGCTTTAATTGTCTCTTTCTGATCGAAGCATCCTGCATCACTCAAAATGCATATCAAATAATCAAAATCTAAGATTCAACAATGCTTGTCACTGTTGGGCCTGTGTACGAGCTGCCAATAGCGAGCACAACCGCTTGCGGGGGCGATAGTCCTCATAGGGACGCCCAACCGCAAGGGTGTCGTTGTCCACAGGCATAGTGCCCGCAGGCAAGCAAGGTGCCCCATGCCTCCAAGCAGGGAGAAGAGTTCAAAAATTTTCAAAAATTCTGGCCAAAAGATAGTTTACCCCTTAGATTTTCAAAAATTCTAAGTTCTTTCTTTTGTCCAAATTTTGAAAATAACCCTCATAAATTAGAAAATTCCATATATATCCCTAATTTCAAAAAAATATTAATTAATTAAAAGATTTAATTTATTATTATTATTTATTATTATTTAGTAGTCCTACATGATGATGATTTATACATGTGACGTATGATATGTGGATGAATGATCATGGACCATGTGATGTGTGTACTTGTGATTATTATTATTGGGACCTACGAGCCTCCATTTTATTTCTCATTTATTATCGGGCCTGTGTGCCTATGATTAAGTTGTAATCATATAAGGAGGCGTAGCAGGAGCATGGAAGTGATAGCGGGACCCACGAGACAGACGATCGAGATGCATGGAGATGCCTCTGTTGAATCTCGGATTTTAATAATGAAGTCAATTGTAATTTGTTTGATCTAATCTATATGTTGAGAAAAGTGTGCAGGATTAACTACGATAGCAGTAAGACATAAAGCAAGTGTTGTGCCGGAGTCAAGATCGAGATCACTTTGAGAGTTTGAGAGTTCGTCGGAAGTCCGGACGTTCGTCGAAAGTTCTACCGGAACCAACCGAGAAGTCCAGGAGCTTGCCAAAGAAGCTAATCAGAACTTGCCAAGAAGATCGTCGTAAAGTCCAGGAGCTTGCCAAGAGTCCGCCAGAGCATTGCCGAGAGTTAGTCGAATGTTCGCCGGAAGAGCAATTGACACATCGGAACAAGAAGTGTAGTAAACATATCTTAATTGTCATAGTTAGAGTGTAAATTAAGTTAGGATTAGGAGTTAATCCCACTAACTTAATTAGGGGCCAATTTGGCCCTTAATAGGGCTGAATTGGGTCGAATTGAGCACGTAATTCAGCCCCTGAATTCTTGGCCGGCGGTGGCACCGCTTGGAAAGCAGTGCCCTAGGAAATCTGGGCAGTGGTACCACCCAGATTGGGCGATGGTACCGCCAATAGTTATTGCTGCCAGTGATGGTACCGCCCCTGTCAAGCGATGGTACCGCCCAGTAATGGCGGTGGTACTGCTAGGACCTCGAAAATCCGGGATAAGACAATTTTTGGCTCCATTTTTGAAGCCATTAGGGCCCATAAAAACTCCACCTTTTTCTGCATGAAAGGACACAAAAACATTAAGATAATCTTAAGTTGTTGGGGTGTAAAAGTGTTGTAAATAAGTGCTAGATTTTCCTCCTCCCTTTCTAAGTTTTAAGATCATTCAAGAGAGGTGTGCGACTTGTAAGGGTTCTCTCCTAAACCCATGAAAAGGAGAAAGCACTGTAAAAGAGGTGGTTGGTCTTCACCTATTAACGAAAGGCCATTAGTGGATGCCTGAAACCTCATTGGAGGAGGAATCCAAAAGTGGATGTAGGTCACGTTGACCAAACCACTCTAAATCCTGGTTTGCTTTTCATTTGAGCAATTTATATTACTACAAATCTCCTTAATTCTCTCTTGCACTTTTATGTAAGCTTTCAAGTTCATAATCTCTCCAAAACGGATTGAATCGAAACCATTTTTGTCCGAATCAATTTTAATCGAAACAAAAGTCTTTCGAATTCGAAAAGTTTTCCGTTGCACTAATTCAACCCCCCTCTTAGTGCCACTCTTGATCCTAACAATTGATATCAGAGCAAGATTCACTCTCATTTGGTTTTAAACCCGAGAGAGATGACATTTGTCGGCAACCTAGATGGCCATTCAATTACACATCCGCCCATGTTCAATAGGATAGATTACACATATTCGAAGACTAGAATGAGGATCTTCCTAATTTCTATAGATTTTGAGCTTTGGAACATTATTGAAAAGTATTATCTTCCAATGAACGATTGGAATGAGTTAGAGAAGAAGACTATTACTTTAAATGCCAAGATTATGAATGCCTTGTTTTGTGCATTAGATAAAAACGAGTTTAATCGAGTATCAATTTGTGAAACAACTTTTGACATTTGGCACACACTCGAAGTGACTCATTAAGGCACTAGTAGAGTGAAGGAGTCAAAAATTAATCTTTTAGTGCATTTTTATGAGTTATTTCGAATGTAACTGAGTGAGACCATTGGAGACATGTATACTTGATTTACGGATATTGTCAATGGTCTAAAAGGACTTGGCAAAGGTTTCTCAGATTTTGAACTAGTTAATAAGATTTTAAGATCCCTTCCAAAATGTTGTGATCCTAAAGTAATGGCCTTTCAAGAGGCCAAAGATCTAAATAATTTTCCTCTTAAAAAACTAATTAGGTTACTAATGACCTATAAAATGACATGTAAAGCTTATGAAGAGCTTGAGGATACCCTTCCAAAGAACAGGAAGGATATAGTACTAAGAACACAAGAAGACCACTTGAAAGAAAACTCAAGTGATGAGGACTTTAATGATGACTTAACACTTTTAACAAAGAAGTTCAAAAGATTCATAAAAAGAAATAAATTTAAAAATGATACTAAAAATAAATTTGAACCTAAGAAAGAACAAGTGATATGCTATGAATGCAAGAAACTTGGACATATCAAGAGTGAATGTCCCCAAGCAAAGAAGAAGGTTCTTAAAGCTACATGGGACGACTCAAGTGTATCCGAAGAAGAGGAGCCTACTATCACCGAGTAAGTTGCTCACTATACATTAATGGCCATTGTAGATGAGGTAATAAGTTCATTTGATACAAATTTATCCTTTGATGAATTATTAAATGCTTTTCATGATTTATTTGATGAATAAAAATTAATTAGTAGAAAATATAAATAATTAAAAAAGGAGCATGCTTCTCTTGTTAGTAATTTCGATAGATTAAAAGTTGAGCACAATGATAGTTTAGCTCCATGTACAAAATATGATGAACTAGAAATACTTCAAAAGGAAAACTTGCTACTAAAAAAAACCTTAAAAAAATTTGAGGTTGGTAGCAAGTCTTTGAACATAATCCTTGCCAACAAGGGTCACGTTCATAGAAAAGGCAAAATTGGATTTGTGAGTAGCTCTCACCAAAATCCAACAACCTTTGTTAAAGGCCCTACTTTGCATGTTTCATCCCGAAACAAATACAACTTTTGTTGCAAATTTGGGCATGTAGCTTATCATTGTCCATTCAAGAAATGTAGTCTATATAAATTAATTTGGGTTTCTAAAAGAACCTCAAATGACTCAATGCAACATGATAAACTATGTAAATCGATTTTTGAAGCACCCAAAGTCAAATAGGTACCTAAAAATCATCTCTTTTTGTAGAAAAATGTACTATTACAAGCTAGGAATAAGAGATGATACTTTGATTTTGGATGCTCAAAGCTTATGACCAAAGATCCAAAATAACCCATAAAGCTCTCTAGCCAAAATAATAAAAAGGGGATCATAAGAATTAAAACTGTTAGTTACAAAATGATACTTATAAGATCATGATGCAATAATTATTTGAAATCTTGTGTGATAAGCACTTGATTTTGATCTCTCAAATCTGAAAATTCTAATGCACAAGTTCCCTTTCTAACTTCGTCCGAAGTTCTGAATTTCTAGGATACATTCCCTCCCAATTTTTTTTTTTTCAGATTGAATTCTATCTAACAAGATCATGAATTTGTTAAATTTTTGTTTTTGGACTTTCTTGATCACTCACCTGAATCATGATCTTATAGTGTGCATAATGAGCCATATGCATTTTTCTATATGAGTTTTTATGATATTTGCATACAAATGATGAATCATGAACTTATGGTAGGCCTTTTACAATACGAGTTCAATATAACATTTGCGTATGGTGTGCATTTTATATGATGAATCATGAACGTAGAGTCTTCAATAGGAATTTTCTTTTCTTATGATGATAAGGTTGTGTGGTTTATAACAATAAAAATATTTCACAATAAGGTTGTGTGGTTACATGCAAGTAGTGCTCACTGCATGATAACGTTGATGTCACCCCCCTTCCCCCACACAACTATGTGAGCAGTGCTCATTGCTTGTAGGCGGTGGCACTGCCCAGTTGGCAGTAGCACTGCTAGTTGTCATGAGTGGCAGGTGGTAGCACCGCCCAACTGGCAGTGGCACCACCAGTTGTCATGGGTGGCAGGCGATAGCACCGGCCAACTAGCGGTGTCATCGCCCGCAACCTGCCCCTTATAAACCCCAAGTTAGGGTCGGTAGTAGAACTAACCCCAACTCATTTTACACTCCTCCAAACAGCTCCAAACCCATTGCTCTCCCTCTAGCAACCCAAAACTCCCCACTTCCCACTAGATCAAGGATCAATCTCTGACATTCTTTTAAAGATCACTAGAAAGGAGGACTACTAAGGTAATCTCTACACCAAATTGATTCTCCTTTGTATTACTTGTTTTTGCTCCTTATTTGCCTTCATTATTGTAGTCTTAATGGGTTCTAAAAGATCCTCTAGGAACAAAGGGAAGAGGAGATTAGATGAAAATTATGACTCCATACTTTTTTATTCTAATCAACATGCCCTAAAATTTTCATCCATAGAGTCTAGACATATTCATAAGGGAAAATATGTTGATTTAGATGAATTAAGTAATTTGGAACCTATTTAATGGCTTGCAAATCTAGA
Source organism: Musa acuminata AAA Group (assembly GCF_036884655.1). Classification (NCBI taxonomy): domain Eukaryota; kingdom Viridiplantae; phylum Streptophyta; class Magnoliopsida; order Zingiberales; family Musaceae; genus Musa; species Musa acuminata. Next base: position 18,364,531 of record NC_088348.1, read on the forward strand.
CATTCTCCCAATTCTTCAAATGAGTAAACCTATCTACCCTAGACTTGTTAGGCTATTCTACAACAATTTACAAGTAGATGAAGAAGAAAGAGTATCTACCTATCTATTAGGATATCATATACCCATTACGGATAGATCAATTTGTAACATCATAGGAATTCCAATAAAAAAAAGAGGGTGTTATTTTAGAGGACAATGAGATGAAGAATCGGTTGAGACTACTTACGATAATGCCTTGGGAATAATTTTTTATAATCCTAACTTAACCATTCTTCCAAAAAGCTGCGAACACTTACTATCTTTAAGCACCAAAATACTTCATTACATCCTGATAAGTATCATTCTTCCAAAACAATATCATCATGATGAAGTAAGCCAAATGGAATTAGGTACCATGTATTGGATTATGAAGGGACATAACTGTCACGCCCCTCAAAATATATCGATATTATTAAAACTTTCATCACAAATCCAATCCAGGATCCAAACACACATTTGAGGACACTGAAAAACATTCTATCAAATTCACATCTATAAAACCTGTGCAGTTTATAATCATATATCACATCACTCGATAATTCACATTTATGGCAACCAAAGCCAACTTAACAAATATGAACAACATTTATAAATCCACAAGCTAAATAAATTATACAATCAGTCCTCCAACTATTCACCACAAGTTCATATCATCATACATTAAACTTAACATTCCAGAATCTTAAACATGAGAGGTCCTTTAAACTTATACAAAATCCACAAGTTTAGATTCATCGTCAACATTTCATTAGATGCAGCGTGTGCTTATACAACAAAAACATATATACTAATAAAGATCTGCCCAAAATCTTTTTGCTTTCCACTACCTCAACCCAATCTTAACATTTAAGCAAGCGACAAGCTATCCTGAAAAATTTATACAACAACGGGGTGAGCATATAGAGCTCAGCAAGTGACTAACACATCCATGTCAAAAGAGGACAATTTCGAAAGAGATAAAGTTTCGAAATACAAGGCAGAATATAAGAATTCATAGACGTAATATCATTAGGTGCAGAATCACAATTGTCATTTCAATCAAACATATTTGGTTTATAATAGAGGGGGCATAGAGTAATTGGAGCATATCAATAGCGTACGAGATGTTCCGGAGCATATCAATGGCAAATAGGACATTTCAAAACATATCAGGCCATAGCAAATGGAACACAGAGTTGCTTCAACAACAAATGAAATGTTTTCGGAGCATATCAATGGCAAATAGGACATTTCAGAACATATCAGGTCATAGCAAATGGAACACAGAGTAATTGAAGCATATCAATAGCGTATGAAATGTTCCAGAGTATATCAATGACATAAGGAACATTTCGAAGCGTAACAATAACAGATGAAACAGATAGAATGTGAAGTGGGATTCCAAACATAATATGGTCCATCCATTTCTGAATGACCACCAAACATAATCTAGAGCATCGCAGGCTCTAAGCACAAACCCTTTACCATTTCTGGCAAAGGTCCAAATAATCCCACAAACACCAGAGTACAAAAGGGTATTGTGAACAATAATTTGAGATAGTAGCAGATGAAGCATTTCGGAGCATATCAATGGGGTATGAAATGTTTCGGAGCATATCAATAACAAATGAAACATTTCGGAACATATCAATAACAAATACCAAACAGAAGCTCAAACGTCGTAGTTGACGTTGCATTCATATCATTCTTATCCAAAGCATGTACAGAAACACATAACCAAAGCTTTGGATACCATATCAATCATACAGAAGGTGTAGTGGGACCACAGACAGAATGTGATTCATCCATTTCTGAATGACCACCAAACAGAAGTCTCCCACGTCTGGGAGCTCCATCCACCCACGTTTAGGTGAAGTCAGAGGGGGCCGGCAGAGCATCGCAGGCTCTATGCATAACTCCCTTTACCATTTCTGGCAAAGGTTCACAAATCCCACAAACACCAGAGTACAAAAGGATAGTATGATAGCACATATCGGAAGCACACGCGGAACAACAAAACGTACATGTGCCTTTACGAGTTAATCCGAAGTAAGCAATAATCTTTCACAATTATATTCAGATTTGAAAGGAATTGAAAGCAAGGGCACATATGGAATCCAAGCAATCACATACAACTCAATTTAAATAAGAAGGTTAGATGAATTCAATATCCAAAGGAAAGAAACTAGAAGAGGCACACATCGAAAGTAAATGCGGAACAATGAGTTATACATGTGCCTATATAAGTCAATGTGATATAGCATAAACGTTACACAATATGTTCAGGAATGGTAATAATTTATAGACAAGAGCAAACGAAAATTCAAACATTAATATAAGCCACAATTGAGTGAAGGGAACTGAATAAAATCTATTTCCAAACGAACGAAAACAGAAGATACGAAATCGATCAAAGCTCGATTTCTAGCAGAATTCAAGAGGCACATTGAACAAATGATTCAGATTGTCAATTATGCTCCAATACCCTCAAGAAGGCTATTGTTAAAAGATATATCAATCTATTTTCTGTTGAAATAAGTTTCGTATGAATCATGGTTTCCAACAAGGAGTTACCTTTGATTTGGTAACACAAGGTCAAAAACAAAATCATTGTCTTGCATAATTCATAGGGTCAGATTCAACAGATAATAGGGTAGGCATTTGAATTCCAAATTTTTCAATCTATATTTCAAAAGAAAGGTCTACAAGTCTAGTTTCGAACGAAATCAGTTTGGTATAAATCAGAATTTCCAACAGGGACTTATAGGTATTTTAGTATCGAAAGGTCAGAAATATTGATCCCTGTTCTGCAGCATCTATAGGCTCATTTGAAACAGACGTTTGGATAAGTATATGGTGTCCAAAATCTACAAAATTAGTGTCAAAAGAAAGATATAAGAGTCTAATTTCAAACGAACTAGGTTTTGCCTGAATCCACATTTGGTGCTAAAAATTATAGCTGAAACAGTGTATAGGGGTCAGTTTACCGAAAAATTTTCAGATCCTTAGTTTTATGTCCAAAGAGAGAAATATCAGATCCTAAGCATAAATCTTTCAGAATCAATATAGGAACATAGACTAATACTTCTATAGGATGGGGTTAGAATGCTTGTCTTTGAGAATTATAGCCCTAAATGAGAAGATTTGAGCAAGAAACCTTAAAGCCCCAATTTTTTTTTCTTCTTCTTCTTCTTCTTCTTCTTCTTCTTTCTTTCTTTCCCTGATCATCCACGCAGCTGCCTTCTCTGCTTCCTTAAGGATGAAGGCAGAGAGGCTTAAACGGTGGGATTTATATTTTTGTGCATTTTGTAGTTTAGTCCTTGTATTATTATATTTACGATTAGGTCCTCAGGGTTTACATATAGGTCCTCAGATTTTTTTTTGAACAAATCGTCCAAATCTTATGAATAAGTTCTCAGATTCATACTTTGACTTTTTATCAAGTTTAAAATGGATACTTATATTACAACTAGAAACTTATACGAAAATTCAGAAATAAGGGATGTTACAATAACAATTGTTTTGGTTACCTAATCCAACAAAACACGATTGAACTATCAAAAAGGGACATGATGCTTCCTTATGGTGGCTTAATCACAAGACTACTCCATGCCTATGATATTGCCATTCCACCCGATGAAGAAATTATAAAACTATATATATTTAGTATCATAAATAAAAACATACTTCGACGGTTGAGATGTACATTTAGAAATGGTATATGGAATAGATTGCCTAGAAGGACTAACCCCCTCCAACCTGAACGAGAACCTGAAACACTAATTTTTAGGGGTAATCAATCTCCTCCAACTAGTCCCTTTGAGGAATCACCTCCAGTAGAGCAAGCACCTCCCTCATCTATCGACGACATAGGGACTTAGATGGATCGTTTTGAACAATGACAAGATCAACTTAAACAATGCCAAGATCAAATTTTAACTGAGTTGCAGCAAATTCATTAACAGTTTAATACTTTGTTTAGACATTTGAACTTTCTACCACCTGAATAAGCTGTGTATGTATTTGAGGAGAAGTGGACACAATTTCTCTTTGTTATGTTGTAATCATATGTTGATGAGCGCAATGTAGAACTTTGATGACTAAAATGCTACTTACTTTGATAGTAAAATTCTGCACTAACTACCTTGATGGTTAAATTCTGAGCTTACTTTAATGAATATATCACTCTAAGAATTAGACTTGATATATCTTTTAAATAGATAAAATCCTTGATACATTTAACTGTTGGTATCTATGACTTGATGTATTATGATCATTTACATAGTTAGGAATGTTAATTTATTCGAATGCATGAATTTGATGTATATATTTTCCCAACTATCTTTCACTAATATATTCTTTGAATGGAGCTTTCATGAGTCAATGTCATATAAAGTTTATTTCATATCCTTGCTCCATATTTTTGATACATGAAATTAATTGACAAATGCATCTCTTACGGGTTTATCTCTTGTGAATTTTTAATGAGAAATGGAATTGATGTGATCATGGAATTTCTTTTATTGAAATTTCTTTTATCCTTCATTTGATGATTCTTTCATATGAATTCTTTCTTAATGAAGAATTTTTATAAATTTTTTAATATGAGATGAACACTTGCAAAAGTGAGGATTTGGTTTCACATGAATATCTTGATCCTTATGAAAATTGAAGCATGATTTAATGAAACTCTTTTATTATTTTTTACTTAATTCAAATCATTTCAAAAAGTTTGTTCTCAATGGATTTTCCTCCTTACTTTCCTTCTTCATGCGAAATTTTGATGAAAAATAAAAAGGGAGAAGTTGATGGAAGCCATCTCTTTAAATGTTTATAACTTTTAATGTGAGAACTTTAGAATGATATCATTTCCTGAATGCTTGAAATATGATTGGTATCATCAAATACAAATTGAAATGTAGCATGAATTTTTACCACACATGCATTATTGAATCGTTCTCCTTTTTGCTGATGACAAAGGGGGAGAAATAATACCAAAATATGGTAAATTGATGATAAATGTATGTAATGTAATTCATTATATATACTTGAAATATTTGCTTGATAAATTTTCTTCATTATGATAAGATATCTAGAGCTTAACTTACGATTTTACAATTGATATCTTGTCATAGAATGATGAATTGCTATCTTTGTCATCTTTCATATTTTAAATATTATATTTGAAAATGGATGTCATGCCTTAACATTATTTTGAGAATGTTAGATCATGATAGTAATCATGATATGCATGTTGATAAGTTTAAATGAATCTAACTTATCATTTTGATACTTAAATTCAAAGGCTTTCAATTCAAGAGTGTCTTTTCTCAAGTATGACATATAGATAGGGGGAGTTAAGGTTAACTCCGTCATCAATTGATTGTTATCATCAAAAAGGGGGAGATTGTTGAATCTCGAATTTTAATGACAAAGTCAATTAAATTTATTTAATATAATCTATATGTTCAAAAAAGTGTGTAGGATTAACTATGATAGCAGTAAGATATAAAGCATGTATTGTGTTGGAGTCAAGATCGAGATCATGTTGGGAGTTCGAGAGTTCGTCGGAAGTTCGGATGTTCGTCGAAAGTTCTGCCGGAACCAATTGAGAAGTCAAGGAGCTTGCAAAAGAAGCTCGTCGAAACTTACCAAGAAGATCATCATAAAGTCCAGGAACTTGTTGGGAGTCCACTGGAGCATTGCCAAGAGTTCGTCGGATGTTCTCCGGAAGTACACCGGAAGATCGCTGGAAGAGCAATTGACGCACCGGAATAATAAGCGCAGTAAACATGTTTTAATTGTCGTAGTTAGAGCATAAATTAAGTTAAGATTGGGAGATAATCTTACTAACTTAATTAGGGGCCAATTGGGCCCTTAATAGGGCAGAATTGATCACCCAATTCAGCCCCTAAATTCTTGGCCGGCGGTGGCACCGCATGGAAAGTAGTGCCCCAAGAAATCTGAGCGATGGTACCGTCGACAGTTATTGTTGCCAGCGGTGGTACCACCCCTGTCAGGCGGTGGTGCCCTTAGACTGAGTGGTAGTACCACCTAGTATCAAGTGTCAAGTGGTGGTACCGCCCGGTAATGACAGTGGTACCGCCAGGACCCCAGAAATATGGGATTAGACACTTTTTTCTCTATTTTTGAAATCATTGGGGCCTATAAAAATCTCAACCTTTTCTGCATGAAAGAGCACGAAAACATTGAGATAATCTTGAGTTGTTAGGGTGTAAAAATGTTGTAAACAAGTGCTACAGTTCTCCTCCTTTTCTAAGTTTTGAGATCATTCAAGAGAGGTGTGAGACTTATAAGGGTTCTCTCCTAAACCCATGAAAAGGAGAAAGCACTGTAAATGTGGTGGTTGGTCTTCACCTATTGAATGAAGGCTTTTAATGGATGTCGGAGACCTCGTCGGAGGAGGAATCTAAAAGTGGATGTAGGCCATGTTGATCGAACTACTCTAAATCCTGGTTTGCTTTTCATTTAATCAATTTACATTACTACAAATCTACTTAATTCTCTCTTGCATTTTTATGAAAGCTTTCAAGTTCATAATCTCTCCAAAACAGATTGAATTGAAACCATTTTCGTCCTAATCAGTTTTAATCGAAACAAAAGTCTTTCAAATTCAAAAAATTTTCTGCTGCACTAATTCACCCACCCTCTTAGTGCCGCTCTTGATCCTAATAGCATCAAGATGCCGATAGAACCGATGAGGACGAGATGGACGATTACAGGGCATAAAGATACACCATTGCACACATAGATCTTGATGTGAGTGATTAGGCCTGCTGGGTCGGGCCTGATCACATTAGATTGTGATCCATGATCATCTGGTGTAATTGCTCATGTGATGTGTGATTGTTTATAGACCTACTATATATATATATATATATATATATACATATATATATATATATATACATATACATAATATATATATACATATATATACATATATAAATAAATAAATATATATATATATATTTGCATGCGATGTAGATATATATTAAATATGTATGTATATGACATGTCATATTAGAAGACCAAATCAAAGAAACCCCTCTCTTGATAATATTAAGTTGGTAAACATGAGGCAATTAGATTGACCCACGTGGCCTTCCATTGTTATAGGTAGGGACCAATTCTCGGTATAGGTTAAGTTGGTCGAGTCCCTCGAGACTCACTCATATCGTAATTCACTATCTTGCCTACGACATAGAGATATCACCGGTAACCTGAGGACATGGTATGCTTGGTCGAGTCCCTCGAGGGTATATTATCAAATCAGACTCATCTTGTAACGATGGTATTAAGTTAACCGAACATCATGGTTGGTCGAGTCCCTCAAGACCATAGTGATTCGGAGGCCAAATAGGATAGGAATCATAAGGAGTTGTGATCGGCAAGAGTTACCTACCTTTCAGGGTTAGTGTGATTGGTCGAGTCCCTCGAGGTTACATTAAGACGTTGATTGGATCTCAATCCCTAACAGAAGTTTGTCGAAGACTTTTGTTTCATGTGTTGAGGGTATTGCGTGACTTGCCGGTAAAATAGTGGGAGCATATTAAGATAGAAGTTCATATATTTGTTAAGTCTCGGATTTTGATGATGAAATCAATTGGTAAATTGTTAGACCTAATCTATATGTTTAGATAAGTGTGTAGGATTAACTACGATAGTAGTAAGGTGTAAAGCAAATGATATGCCAGATTCGAAGATTCAGACGATGTACCGTGAGCTCATTCAAAGATCGTCGAGAGTTCGTTGGAAGATTGCCGAGAGTTCATCGCCGGAAGCTCGTTGGAAGATCATTAAGAGTTCATCGAAAGATCACCGAGAGTTCGTCGGGAGTTAGCCAAAAGCATGCCAAAAGACTCGCCAAGAAGTTCGCCGTTGAGAGAAATTAACATATCAGACTAATTGTTTGCCTTAATCATAGTTAGTATATTAGTTGAGTTAGGATTGGGAGGTAATCCCACTAATTTAGATAGGGGCCAATTGGGCCCTTAACAGGGCTGAATTGGGCTAGATTGAATAACCCATTCAGCACCTAAAATCATGGCCGGTGGTGGCACCACCTGGGAGACCCAGTCTCCCATGTGGTTTGGGCGGTGGTACCGCTGGCAGTTAATGCTGCCAGCGGTGATATGGTACCACTAGAGCTTGAACCACCCAGACTGGGCGGTGGTATCGCCTAATGTCAGGTAGTAGTGTTAGAACCCTTGCAGATTCTAAACTTGGGGTTGATCTCTTTAGGGGATCGGCCTCCTTGGAACTCTATAGGGGTTCCTCCCTCCAAGTTGCTACTCAAAGGCTGCAGAAAAGATTCATCTATTGCTTAAGAAAAGAGAAGGAATACATGGTTATTTATAGGGCTTCTAAACTCTAACTCCTAATAGGACTCCTACTTAAGACTCTTACTTCTAACCAACTCCTAATAGGACTCCTACTCAAGACTCCTATTCCCTTACAACTCCTAATTCTTCTCTAAAAAAAATATCTCCTACATGAATGTCCCTCTCAATTAGAACTCTCCTAGCTAGAGTCCTAATAGATCCACCCTCTTCAAATCAGCCTTGTCCTCAAGGCTGAGATTCCATGAACTCAGGGAACCGGGTCTTCAGCTCCTCATATGGTTCCCATGTGGCGTCTTCAAGTGGTAAATTATTCCAATGCACTAGTACTTCAGTAGAGGGACGTCAGCAATGCATCACGATCCTACGATCGAGGATGGCTTGTGATTGAGCTTGAATAACTCCATCCTCAGTGGTGTTGGGCAGTTTGATCTGGGGTGACTCGTGTTCTCCCAACTTGGGCTTCAGGCATGACACGTGGAAGACAGGGTGAATTTTGGCATCCTCAGGTAATTTAAGTCTATACGCCACTGTTCCAATACGCTCTGTGATCTGATAGGGCCCAAAAAATCATGGAGATAGCTTCATGGAGGCTCGAGTGTTGATGGAGAGTTGCTTGTATGGTTGTAGGCGAAGATAAACCCAATCTCCTACTGAAAATTCTCTTTCTCTTCATCGTGTGTCGGCTTGCTACTTCATTCTGGCTTGAGCTATAGAGAGATTATCTTTTAACAATTGTAAGAGTTTGTTCCTATCAATCAATTCTTGTTCAACCTGATCTACCTTGGCCGAGCCAATTACATACTTTGGAATCACAGGGGCTGGCCGACCATACAAATGCTTCATAAGGGGCACATTTTGTAGATGAATGATATGTAGTATTATACCACCATTCGGCCCAGGGAAGCCATTTTGCCCACTCTTTTGGTCGGTCGCTAGCGAAACACCGAAGGTATGTCTCTAAACACCTGTTTACCACCTCTGTTTGGCCGTCAGTTTGTGGATGATACGCTATGCTCATCTTGAGTTTGGTGCCTTGTCACTGGAATAACTCGGTCCAAAATTTACTAGTGAAGATCCTATCACGATCACTTACAATGGACCTTGGCATCCCATGCAGTTTAACAATATTTTCTATGAAAACTTGGGCAATACTAGCATCAGTGTAGGGACTTCTCACAAAACAAAAATGAGCATATTTTAAGTCGATCAACCACCACGAGAATTGTGCTTTTACCTTTGGCAGGTGGCAGACCTTCAATGAAGTCTATGGCTATGTCAGTCCATACCGAGTCCGGTATATGTAGTGGTTGTAGTTTCCCTGGATTTACCACAGTTTCACCCTTGTGCTGTTGACATACATCACATTATGCCACATATTCAGCAATAATTTTTTTCATCCCTCTCCAATAAAAATTTTGCTTCACTCTTTTGTAGGTTCTTAGGAATCTAGAGTGCCCTGCTGAAGGTATGGAGTGCATTTCATGCAGGATGATTGTGATACAAGGGGAGTTAGGTATAAGCACAATACGACCATTGTAGCGTAGATCCCTCGAATCCCAAGTGTAGTGGGCTATTGCACTTGGATCCTCCTCCAATTTTTTTATAATGTTGCTGATCTCTGGATCCTTCTTCCATTCTTCCCTAATGTCCATTAGGAGACTAGTGGTAGGAAGGGAGATGGCTGAAACCTTAGCTTGCTCAGGTAGCCGTGAGAGTGCATCTGCAACAACGTTTTCTTTCCCCTTTTTGTAAATAATTTCATAATCGAATCCAAGAAGTTTGGTTACCCATTTTTGTTGCTCAGGGGATGATATCTTTTGCTCTAAAAAATACTTGAGGCTTCTATAGTCGGTTTTAATTTGAAATCGCCGGCCGATCAGGTAGGGTCTCCACCTTATTACTACGTGTACAATGGTGAGCATCTCCTTATCATATACTGACATGTTTTGATAAGAGGGAGATAATGCCTTGCTAGTGTATATGAGTGGTCGACTATCTTGCATGAGAATGGCTCCAATTCCGACTCCAGATGCGTCGGTCTCAATGATGAAGGGTCGGCTGAAATCTGGTAGCGCTAACACCGGCGTCGTTGTCATGGCTACCTTAAGTTTGTCGAAGGCAACAGAGGCTTTGTCCGACCATTTGAAAGTATTTTTTTTCAGTAGAGAAGTGAGTGGTGCACTGATCTTCCCATAGTCTTTAACAAATTTTCGGTAGTAGCCTGTTAGTCCAAGGAACCCGCGTAGTAATTTCACGTTTGTAGGTTTCGGCCAGCCTTGCATTGTCTCAATTTTTGTTGGGTCTACCGCCACTCCTTCTGATATTATGTGCCCAAGGTACTCTACTTTTTACTGGCAAAAGCTACACTTTGGTTGCTTAACAAAAAGAGTATTCTCCCGAAGGGTCGTCCGAACAATCCGTAAATGCTGAAAGTGAGTCTCAAGAGAAGGGCTGTAAACGAGAATATCATCGAAAAATACCAGCACAAATTTACGAAGAAAGCTCTGAAAAATATCGTTCATGAGACTTTGAAAGGTTGAAGGAGCATTAGTGAGTCCAAAAGGCATTACCAAGAATTCATAATGACCATCATGTGTGCGGAATGCAGTTTTTGGAATGTCATCTTCACATACCTGAATTTGGTGGTTGTTGAATCTCGTATTTTGATGATGAAACCACTTGATATGTGTTTAGATGTTTAACTGCATTTTGAGTGATGCAGGTCTACTCGATCAGGATTAAACAGTTAACGCAGGAGGAATTGACGTTGCGCCGGAGGAGATCACGTTAGGATATTGGATGGCAGAAGACTTCGAACGTCAGGCATCGGGCCTAGAGCGGAATTGCGCCAAAGATATCGGGGTTGCGAAGGTCAACCGCCGATTGGGCAACAAGCCGCAAGAGAGGATGATGCGCTGAAGAATCGGACGAAGCGCTAACCAATAACGTGCCGGGCAACAGAATGTCAATTCACGTTGTAATAATTGTCTAGATCGGAGTAGAGTTTTGGCTTATGTGTGCAGGATTAACTACGATAATGATGAAGACATAAAGCGAAACAAAGTGTCGGAGTCAAGCGCAAAGGATTTGTTGCGAGTTCGAAAGTTCGACGGAAGTCCGAAGGTTCATCGAGAATGCTGTCGGAACTAGCCAAGAATGAGTAGGGAGCTTGCCGAAGGGTTTTTCGGAAGCTCGCCAGAAGGTTCATTGGAAGTTCACAGAGCTCACTGAGAAATATTGGAGCTTGCCGAAGAAGCTCGTTTGAACTCGCCAAGATCAAATCGTGAAGTCTAGGAGCTTGCCGGGAGTCCGTAGAATGGTTTCCGAGAGTTTATCGGAAGACCGTCGGAAGTTCGTCGGAAGCTAGCCGGAAGAAGTCTTGACTTACGAACTTTGTAATAGCTTAGAAAATGTCTTTAAATTTGTAGTTAGCACGTTAATTAGGGTTAGGATTAGGTGTTAATCCTATAACCCAAGTAGGGGCCAATTGGGCCCGAGTTCGGACTGGTTTGGGCCAAGTTTGGAGCCCAACCAGTGAGCTGAATTGGCCTAGGCGGTGGCACCGCCTAGACTGGATGGTGGCACCGCCCAGCACCTGAGAGCTGGGTGGTGGCACCGCCAGTCCACTGTTAGTGTCAGACACTGACAAGCGGTGGCACCGCCAGCCTCGGAAACCTAAGAGAATTCAAATTTTGGAGCCCAAATTTGAATCCTCTTGGGGCCTATAAATACCTCTCAATTCTCAGTAGAGGATACAACCTTTTGAGAAGCTAGAAGTTGAGAAAAGCTTTAGGAAAAGTCTTGTTTTCAATAGCTTGAGTGTTCACCTCCTTTCTTTTCATTGAAATCTTTGTAAAAGGGTGAACCACTTGTAAGAGGTTGTAAGAGGGGTGTAAGAAGGAGGTTGATCTTCACCTAGTAAAGGAAGATCATTAGTGGATGCCGGTGGCCTCGACGGAAGAGGAATCGGAGGAGTGGATGTAGGTCACGATTGACCGAACCACTATAAACTATCGTCTTCTCTGGTTTGCATTTTATTCTTGTCATTTACATACTGCAAACTACTTTACTTAGTCACTATGCTTCCATACGCTTCTAAGTTATTAAGCTTTTCAAGTTCGATTTTTTATCGTACGAAAGATTTTGTCAAAACCGACGTTTTAATCCGCTACACTAATTCACCCCCCCTCCCCCCCCCCCCCCCCCCCCTCTTAGTGCCGCTCCGATCCTAACAGTGGTAACCAGATCGGAGGTCCAACTTCGTGAAGACTCGAGCTCCTTTTAATTCATCAAGAAGATCATCCACCACTGGTGCCATTTTTCTTGGGTGTTAAATCTAACGAGAAAAATGTGGCTCTGATACCAACTGTTAGGAATAAGTCGGCACTAAGAGGGGGGGGGGGGTGAATTAGTGCAGCAGATAAAAACACGTCGGTTCGAAAATATTCTTAGGATAAAAACCAATTTGCAATAAATGTAAATAGTAAAGTATAAATGCAAACCAGATTTTATAGTGGTTTGGTCGTCATGACCTGCATCAACTCCGCTAATTCTTCTTCTATTGAGGCTACCAACATCCACTAACGATCTTTCTTCAATAGGCAAAGATCAACTACCCTTATAACTCGATTCTCCTTTTTGACATGTTCAAGAGAGAACCTTCACAACCCCCCTTCACTCCTCTCTTAAGTAACACTAACACTTTAGAGTTCACAAAAGATTACAACAATATTTTCTTTTCTTTTTTTTCTCTCAATTGTGTGTATGTTAACCAGGGATGAGAGGGGTATTTATAGGCCTTAAGTTGATTCAAACTTGGAGCCTAAAAAGGTCTCATTCCCAGTTTCCCGAGTCCTGGCGGTACCACCACTTATGCTGGGTGGTACCACCGCTTATGCTGGGTGGTACCACCGCCTGCAGCATTAACACTTGGCAGTACCACCACCCAATCTGACGGTATCACCGCTTAGTCTCTCGAAGACTATGTCTGGGCAGTACCACCACCTAGACCGGCGATACCACCGTTGGGTCACTGTTTGGGCTTTTTCACTTGGCCTAATATAGCCCAAACTTGGGACCGATTGGCCCCTAATTGAGTTGGCTCAATTCTAACTCAATTATGTGCTAACTACGAATTATAAGGCATACACCAAGCTAAATAAGTCCGGTAAGTCTAGGTTTCTTTCAGTAAGCTTCCGATGATCTTTTGGCAAACTTCTGACGATCTTTCGGTAATGTTCCAACGGACTCCCGGCAAGCTCCTAGACTTCACGATGATCTTCTTAGCGAGTTCCGACGAGCTTCTTGGCAAGCTCCTAGACTTCTCAGTCAATTCCGGCAGAACTTTTGATAAACTCTCGAACTCCCAATGAAATCTCGTTCTTGACTCCGAGACTTCATTTTGCTTTATGCCTTGATCACTATCGTAGTTAATCCTGCATACTTAAAACCTACTTTGATAGACAATTGTTATAAAGCTAATTAAATATTGTCTGGCATGTCATTGGTTTATCGGCGCTTTATTTGAATCTTCGGCGCATCGTCCTCTCTTGCTGCCTATTGCCCAATCGGCCAGTTGACCTCCGCAACTTTGATGTCCTTAGCGTAATTTCCGCTCTTCTTGGCCCGATGCCCGAACTCATGGCTCAAAGCCTTCTGCCGATACGTTAACCAATCCTTCAGTGCGATATCCAATCTTCTAACATATTATATTCTGGCCTAACATGATTTTTCTTGCTTTTAATTATCTTTTCTTGATCGAAGATTCCTGTGTCATTGAAAACACAGATCAAATCATAAACACTATCAATTGGTTTCATTATAGATTCAACACTTAGGAGATTTTAAAAAATTAGTATCAATAAAATAACAAAGAAATATGATATAGATTAATATTTGTTGAGAAAAAAGAGAAGAACTAAAAAACTAAAAAATCAGAAGAATATCCAAAGATTAATAATAAAAAAATACCAAAATGTGAATGTAAGATTTAAGGTGGCTTGATAACCCTTACCGATATCTATAGAGAAAATCAAATTAATCTTCATCATATGATATTAATTACAAGACTCTTCATTTATTCTCGTTCAAACATAATCTCTTTGTATGTTGTTTAATACAAATAAATTTATACATTTATCTCATCTTCTCCAAAAAAAAAAAAAAGAAAAAAATCCTTAGAGAGTCCCTAAAGAGAACCCCACGAGTTTTCAAAGTATTTTTTATACTTCCTCACAAGTACTTCTTTTCATATTAGGATTTTTTATCATTTTAAATAATTAATTTCAAGAATCTTAAAACGCTTATCAATTTTAATAATAATAAACTAAATACATTCGGATCCAAGGCAAATACATCAATTTCTAGTTTCTTCAATATTGTTTCAAAATTCACCTAAAATAATTTTAATGATCCAAAATCTTTTACCCTAAATCAAGCTCTCATAATGGGTAGAAATAAATATGATGATCTTTTACGAGATCAGGAATCCAAACGCCATATATGTTCTTCGAATGACATGACCATCGGTAGAGACTTTTTATATGTGAGGATCTGCTTCTACTGTTCTAGTGTTCTACTATTCCCAATCAATCGTTTTGATCATAGGCCATCGGCACAAGTAATTTCGAGGGTCGCTTCTATTGTTTTCTTCCTTTAGACATTTATTCTATTTTTTCTTCTTTAATTTTTTTATTTCTTTTTGGCTTCTTCCTTTGCATTCCGATTTAGAATATGAAAGACATTCTATAAATAAAAATATGTATATACTTAACAGATATGGTCATAGTTCAATTTGAATCAAATTCAAGCCGGATTGAAATGGAAATCAAGCATATACTGTTACGGTAAGTAACTTTTTAAGCCGTGGCCTCAGGGCCGTCGCGGCTCGGTTCGGGGGTCCGGATGTCGGGGATCTCGGGCGGCGTCCCTCGGGGTCTCCCGGCAGGTCGGGTCAGGAGGTCGGTTCGGCAGGTCGAGTCGGCGGTTCGGGTCGGGAGGCAGCTCTGCCGCAGCTTCGGGAAGAGGCAACACCGTCTCGTACCTGCACGCAGGTTGGGCCGGGAGCTCGACCCGACCCCTCCGACGATCAAGTTAGAGAAAGATGTGGAGGGGATTGTGGATGAGGCAGAAGAAGAGCCTTTGAGTGTTTTGTGTCTGAGTGAGTTCCTCTCCCCCCTTCTCTTTAGAGTTTGGGGGTATTTATAGATGAAGTTTGATGTTACCTGACGTGGTTGTCTGCAGGGCAGGACTGTACCTTCGGTGGCGTCTGACATTGCCACTGGGGTTGCGTGGGAGGCAGAGCTACCGCAGGGTATGGCGAGCCTCGGGCAGTGTGTCGCTCAGGGGGTTGCTGTCATAACGTGTCACATCGCCATTTTTACCCCTATCATATGCCCCCCCGAAAGGAGCTATGCGTCGGTTCTTGCATGCAGGGGGTCCGATGCATGGCTTCTTACTTCAGGTGGGCTGGTCACGCGGATCCGAGGCGTACGACGCAGGCGGGCTAACCGCGCGGGCGCGTCTCGTGCAACATGGGGCCGAGGTGCGCAACTCAGTCAGGAAGCCGAGCAGGGTTGGACTCGGGGCCGATGGAGCCGATGAGGGCCGAGGAGCACAGCGCAGGCGGGCTGGCCGCGCAGGTGTGTCTCGGGTGGCGTAAAGCCGAAGAGCCGAGGAGCACGACGCAGGCGGGCTAGCCGCGCAGGCATGGTCTCGGGTGGCGTAAAGCCGAAGAGCCGAGGAGCACGACGCAGGCGGGCTGGCCGGGCAGGTGTGCCCTGGGTGGCGTAAAGCCGAAGAGCCAAGGAGCACGACGTAGGCGGGCTGGCCGCACAAGTGTGTCCTGGGTGGCGTAAAGCCGAAGAGCCGAGGAGTACGACGCAGGCGGACTGGCCGTGCGGGCGTCGCTCATGCAGGCAGGCCATGCTGAGGTGGGCTCGGCCGTCTATGGCCGAGGGATATGGCAAAAAGCCGGGAGACTCGATTCAGGCGGGCAGACCGTGCTGAGGTGCATCTTGGCGGTGCGGCCAAGGGACATCACTCAGGCGGGCAGACCGCGCTGAGGTGAACTCGGGAGCGTATGGCTGAGAAGCTCGGCGCAGGCAGGCTGCGGCCGAGGGACGTGACCCAGGTGGGCAAGCCGCCCTGAGATGGACTTGGCAGTGAATATGGCCGAGGAGCTCGGCGCAGGCAGGCTGGACGCGCGGACGTGTCTCGGGGAGTATAGAGCCGAGGGGCACGTAGCAGGTGGGCTGGCCGCGCTGGTGTGTCTCAGGAATACGGAGCCAAGGAGCACGACGTAGGCGGGCTGGTCACGCAGGTGTGTCTCGGGGATGATGGGAGCGAGGAGCACGACGTAGGCGGGTAGGCCGCGCAGGTGTGATCTCGGGCATCATTCCACCGAGGAGCACGACGCAGGCGAGCAGACCGCGCAGGCGTGGTCGCGAGGGTCATGCGGCCGAGTAGCACGACGCAGGCGGGCAGGACGCGCGGACGTGGTCTCGGGCACCATGGGGCCGAGCAGCATGACACAGGTGGACAGGCTGTACCGAGGTGGATCTAGGTAGTGTGTGGCCGAGGTGCTCGGCGCAGGCGGGTTGCGACCGAGGGGCGAGACCCTGGTGGGTAAACAGCCCTAAGATAGACTCGGCCGTGAATATGGCCGAGGAGCTCAGCGCGGGCAGGCTGGCCGCGCAAGCGTGTCTCCGGGGGTATGGAGCTGAGGGGCACGACGCAGGCGGGCTGGTCGCGCAGGTGTGGTTTCGGGAGGCGTAGAGCCGAGGGCCGAGGAGCACAACGCAGGCGGGGTGACCGCGCAAGTGTGGTCTCGGGATGGCGCAGAGCCAAGGGCTGAGGAGCACAACGCAGGCGGGGTGACCGCACAGGTGTGGTCTCAGGATGGCGCAGAGCCGAGGGCCAAGGAGCACAACGCAGGCGGGGTGACCGCGCAGGTGTGGTCTCGGGATGGCGCAGAGCCGAGGGCCGAGGAGCACAACGCAGGTGGGGTGACCGCGCAGGTGTGGTCTCGGGATGGCGTAGAGCCGAGGGCCGAGGAGCACAACGCAGGCGGGGTGACCACGCAGGTGTGGTCTCGGGATGGCGTAGAACCGAGGGCCGAGGAGCACAACGCAGGCGGGGTGACCGCGCAGGTGTGGTCTCGGGATCGCACAGAGCCGAGGGCTGAGGAGCACAACGCAGGCGGGGTGACCGCGCAGGTGTGGTCTCGGGATGGTGTAGAGCCGAGGGCCGAGGAGCACAACACAGGCGGGGTGACCGCGCAGGTGTGGTCTCGGGATGGCGCAGAGCCGAGGGCCAAGGAGCACAACGCAAGCGAGGTGACCGCGCAGGTGTGGTCTCGGGATGGCGTAGAGCCGAGGGCCGAGGAGCACAACGCAGGCGGGGTGACCGCGCATGTGTGGTCTCGGGATGGCGTAGAGCCGAGGGGCACGACAGGCGTACCGGCGGCACTGGTCTGTCTCGGGAACATGGGGCCAAGGAGCACGACGCAGGGGGGCTGGTCGCGCAGGTGCGTCTCGGGGATGATGGGAGCGAGGAGCACGACGCAGGCGGGGTGACCGTGCAGGTGTGATCTCGGTCATCATGCTGCCGAGGAGCACGACATAGGCGAGCAGACCGTGCGGGTGTGGTCGCGTAGGTGCGTCTCGGGGATGATGGGAGCGAGGAGCACGACGCAGGCGGGGTGACCGCGCAGGTGTGGTCTCGGTCATCATGTTGCCGAGGAGCACGACATAGGTGAGCAGACCGTGCGGGTGTGGTCGCGCAGGTGCGTCTCAGGGATGATGGGAGCGAGGAGCACAACGCAGGCGGGGTGACCGCGCAGGTGTGGTCTCGGTCATCATGCTGCCGAGGAGCACGACATAGGCGAGCAGACCGTGCAAGTGTGGTCACGAGGGTCATGCGGCCGAGTAGCACGATCAGGCGGGCAGGACGCGAGGACGCGGCCTCGGGCACCACGCGGCCGAGGAACACGACAGGCGGTCGGGCCGCGCCGAGGTGGATCTTGGCAGCGAGCGACAGAGGTGCTCGGAGCAGGCAGGCTGCGACCGAGGGGCGAGACCCAAGTGGGTGGGCAGCCCTAAGGCAGACTCGGTGGTGAATATGGCCGAGGGGTCCGGCGCGGATGGGCTGGCCGCGCAGACGTTTCTCGGGGTTTATGGAGCCGAGGGGCACGACGCGGGCGTACTGGCGGCACTGGTCTGTCTCGGGAACATGGAGCCAAGGAGCATGACGCAAGCGGGGTGACCGCGCAGGCGTGGTCGCGAGGGCCATGCGACCGAGTAGCACGATCAGGCGGGCAGGACACGAGGACGCGGCCTCGGGCACCACGCGGCCGAGGAACACGACAGGCGGTCGGGCCGCGCCGAGGTGGATCTCGACAGTGTGTGACCGAAGTGCTCGATGTGGGCGGACAGACCGCGCATGGGGCCGAGGTAGCAGGTTGCGCCGTCAGCCGAGGAGCTGGCGCGGGCTAGCCGCACATGGGGCCGAGGCAGCAAGCTGCGCTGTCAGCCGAGCAGCTGAGGCGGGCTGCCGCGCATGGGGCCTAAGGGTCAAGGCAGCAGGCTGCACCGTCAGCCGAGCAGCTAACGCGGGCTGGCGACGCATGGGGTCGAGGCAGCAAGCCGCGTTGTCAGTCGAGCAGTTGAGGCGGGCTGCTTGCTGCGCATGGGGCCGAGGGGTCGAGGCAGCGTGTTGGCTGCGCATGGTGCCAAGGGGCCGAGGCAGCGTGTTGGCTGCGCACGGGGCCGAGGCAGCGGGCTGCGCATGGGGCCGAGGAGCCGAGGCAGCGTGCAGCGTGTTGGCTGCAGCGTGTTGCTGCGCACGGGGCCGAGGGGCCGAGGCAGCGGGCTGCTTGCTGCGCATGGGGCCGAGGAGCCGAGGAGCCGAGGTAGCGTGCAGCGTGTTGCTGCGCACGGGGCCGAGGGGCCGAGGCAGCGTGTTGGCTACGCATGAGGCCGAGGGGCCGAGGCAGCATGTTGGCTGCAGCGTGTTGCTGCGCACGGGGCCGAGGGGCCGAGGCAGCGTGTTGGCTTTTCATGGGGCCGAGGCAACGGGCTGCTTGCTGCGCATGGGGCCGAGGAGACGAGGCAGCGTGCAGCGTGTTGGCTACGCATGAGGCCGAGGCAGCGTGTTGCTGCGCACGAGGCCGAGGGGCCGAGGAAGCGCGTTGGCTGCGCATGGGGCCGAGGCAGCGGGCTGCTTGCTGCGCATGGGGCCGAGGAGCCGAGGCAGTGTGCAGCGTGTTGGCTGCAACGTGTTGCTGCGCACGGAGCCGAGGGGCCGAGGCAGCGTATTGGCTGCAGCGTGTTGTTGCGCATGGGGCCGAGGAGCCGAGGCAGTGTGTTGGCTGCAGCGTGTTGGCTGCGTATGAGGCCGAGGGACCGAGGCAGCGTGTTGGCTGCAGCGAAGCAACAAGGAGAAGACTAATGTACCGTCATTCCGGGCCCTCCTTCTAGCACCAATCTGTTACGGTAAGTAACTTTTTAAGCCGTGGCCTCGGGGCCGTCGCGGCTCGGTTCGGGGGTCCGGATATCGGGGATCTCGGGCGGCGTCCCTCGGGGTCTCCCGGCGGTCGAGCTCGGTGGTTTGGGTCGGGAGGTCGGTTCGGCAGGTCGGGTCGGCGGTTCGGGTCGACGGTTCGGGTCGGGAGGCAGCTCTGCCGCAGCTTCGGGAAGAGGCGACACCGTCTCGTACCTGCACGCAGGTCGGGCCGGGAGCTCGGCCCGACCCCTCCGACGATCAAGTTAGAGAAAGATGTGGAGGGGATTGTGGATGAGGCAGAAGAAGAGCCTCTGAGTGTTTTGTGTCTGAGTGAGTTCCTCTCCCCCCTTCTCTTTAGAGTTTGGGGGTATTTATAGATGAAGTTTGATGTTACCTGACGTGGTTGTCTGCAGGGCAGGACTGTACCTTCGGTAGCGTCTGACATTGCCACTGGGGTTGTGTGGGAGGCCGAGCTACCGCAGGGTATGACGAGCCTCGGGCAGTGTGTCGCTCAGGGGTTGCTGTCATAGCGTGTCACATCGTCATTTTTACCCCTATCATATACAATTCTATTTTGGTTCCAATTACATAAAATTGGAATTAGAACTGTCGGGTCAATTCTGATTCCTTCAATTTCAATTTAGATCGATCAAATTAAAAAAAAAAGATTCCAATTATATAAAATTAGAAATAGAACTCTCGATTTTGGGTCAATTCTGATTCCTTCAATTTCAATTCAGATCTATCAAATAAAAAAAAATGATAAAGGATCAATTTACCCCTATCAATAATCAAATAAATGATTATTTTTAGGGATATTATGGTCACTTTATAATTTTAAAATAAAAATAAATAAATTTATTAAAATTTATATCTTTATTTTTTTGTTATTAGGTGTATGGAAATACATTCACTTTTATTCGAAAACTTTGATCAAAATTTTCGAATAAAACTATGAATATTTTGTTGCTTTTAAGTTATTTTAATTTAAAATTAAATATAACTTTTATCTACTATTTATTAAGCACCCAAAGGATTGCACAATTATACATTTGCTTAAACTTCCTTCTCCAAATATATATTAAAAAAATATAAATATATTTCTACACGTAGCTAAACCGACGTGAACCGAGTGTGATGGGTATCGGTACAACGAAAGTTTAAGTTTCCACGTGGATAGTAATATTGTCATAGCAATATGTGATATACCCAAAGTTCGCTCCACCCGTTAACCCGGATCCGCCACTAAAACGGAACCGCATGGCAGATGATGTCCACGTCACGCTCGAACTCACGTCGTCGTCGATAGACTACGAAGGGCAGAAGTGTTCCGCGGGGCATTTTACCTCGATCACATCGTCCCACATAAGCAAGCATCGGAGATGCGGCCTACGAACTGTGAACCGACTCGGCGCCATCTCCACTCACAGCAATCGACGGTTGAATCCCGAACATGGACAGCTCCGGTGCGCTCGAGGGTTCCTCTCCTCTTCCACCCCGGGGTTTCATACCAATCTCTTATTTGTCTCTGGATGATATGCTGTGTTGCTGTGTTTCGATCAATTCGAATGGTCACTCGTTGTTATCGATCGTCTCTTTCTCTTTTTGATGCCTTCGTAATCTGTTGGAGTTACCGTCTGCGTAGAATTTTGGTGCTCGAGTCGATCGTTGTCGAAGCCGGAACTGCATGGGAGTTAGGGTTCTTGTCTTATAAAATAGGGTGTTGTTGGGATCTCTGGAATGGTTTCCATGAACATTATATCCGTCTTGGTTTTGGGATAAGTGGGTTTCGCTCGGTGGACTGCTCGATTGGATGCTGATGGAAAGTTAACTCGAGTATCTTGATCGCTGGCTAGCTAAATTTATCTTTCTAGGGTTTCGTGGACTTTCTTCACCATGCCCAGCTTTTTCAAGCTAGTGCTTTTGTAATTGAACGTTCGCAATCTTTTGTTTTGGCAACATATATCCTTCCCATGTCACAAATTTCCCGTCCTTTTCTGTGATGCCCATCTTTACTATTGGGTTTTACATCATGGACTGCTCGATGTATGCCGATTGGAAACAGATGTTGACCAAATTGTGTTTCTTGATTGGCGGATAGCTAATTTCAATGTTCTAGGATTACGTTGATTTTCTTCTCCATGCCCACCGATTAGACTGAAGAGGTATATATTTTTCCAGCATTAGCATTTTTGCAATTAAACTTCTACATTTTTGTTTTCTCCATGCAACATGAGTCCTTCCCAACCACAAATTTCTCTTCATCTCTGATGCACATTATGGTCCATGCTTCTTACAGAAGCAGCCTTCTCTTGCCATAAGTCTCCTCGATCATTTTATTAAAGTGAACTCCTAAGTAAACCTTTTTCTTTCGAGCTAGATCATCCCTTTCTATTATTGTCTCCTTAATTTTTCTTAATTTCATTTGGCTTTTTTGCCTGAAAAGTTATGAAGGGTTTTCTGTGATCACATCTTGGCTCATTCCTCAGTTACGAGTCTCAACTCATCATTCAATCGGAAGTTGTTGTGGCAAAATTTACATCCTAAATAATGAAGATGAAGCACACGTATTCGAGAAAAACCATGAAAATATTTCATCTTGATGTCAGCTTGCAGTATTTTATTCACCCTAGCTGCATCATGTGTAATCAGAGGATGTCAATGTGGTTGCTTACATGCATTTCTCTCCACAAATAAAGCACATGTGATCACCCTAGTGGACATCGTGTATCATTTTTGTTACATATTGATGCACTCAGCTAATGTAAAATTTTTCCATATTTATAATTATGCCATTAAGGAACTGCCTATAGGTTGATCTCCCTTTTGCTGGTAATATATCTTTAAACTTGGTTTTACTTTGGCATCAAAGATAAATGACTTAGATGCATGAATGCAACAATGCTAATGGAATTCGGTAAGGACCTGGAAACTACTTTTCATACAAGACATGATAGTAATTGAAATGATGATGAAAAATAGGGCTACAGAGCAAGTTCTGGAATGCGGAGTCGACCATGGACCTCTTTTTTTGCTCTAAAATTTTCTCTTATTTGATAAATATAACACAGTCATCTATATTCTAATCAGGAGTGAACTTTTTTTTTTCCTTTCTTCAAATACTTAGGAGTAAATCCAGCAAATTTCATCATTCCCCCTGTTGAAGGGATTGCTGGAGGAGGGACTGGGTATGGGTGGGCAGATGTTGGTACTGAAAGTTCCAACTTATGCAAAGGTGTAAATGTAATTGATCCGACACAGATTCCATCAGCTGAGTTGTTGCATGTGTGGTGCATGCCAAGCACCGCAAACGTTGGCCAGCAAGAAATGCCTCGGCCTTTTGATCATGTAAGTTATTCATTAACAAGTGTTATTTTTCTCAAATTTATGTTGAAGGTTACAGGTATAACGTGATAGTTATTGCGTATATGTGTGCTTAGGTGTTCATATCAAATCTCTGCATTATTCAGTCTGAATTTTGGCGAAGAGTGCTAGATCTCTGTTGATTCCATGTAGGTATTGCTGTAGGGTATGGCGAATGTTCTTTTGGTCTGCAAACGTGCATTTGATGTAGGTTTTAGTGAATTTTCGTATGTATACTTTCATTCTTGTTTATCTTTGATCTTCATACATTAGCAATAATGTAATCTTGCATTCTCAAAATTGCAAGTCTTATCAGAGAAATTGGAAATGGAAGTATGTATAACATTCCCACATTGTCCATTAACTAGCCTCGATTTTGTGTAATTATGTGAGTGGGGTGGGAAACACACATTAATTTTGCTTATCTGCTCTTCACTCTGCTTATAAATCATTTATGGTTTTGCTAATTATGACTAATTTTCTTAATCCTCAAGTGGACAAAGTAATAAACCGTGATTCTATGAGATGACACCTGCATGCATTATGTGATAGGATGGTTTTGGTGCAACTGGTGT
The DNA here is from genome assembly GCF_036884655.1 of Musa acuminata AAA Group. NCBI lineage: Eukaryota > Viridiplantae > Streptophyta > Magnoliopsida > Zingiberales > Musaceae > Musa > Musa acuminata. The sequence goes on from NC_088348.1 coordinate 18,388,355, forward strand.
TGCCTATTCTTCTTATGGACATCGGGCTGTTCCTTCTCCTGATTGCTTAAGGGAAAGGGGTGCAATCATTTGAGCATGAGGTGAAACCAGCAGGCATGTGCATTTGGAACTGTCTTAGTGATTAGTGATTAGTGAATATTTCCTTTCACCATAATTTCTTATGAATAAGTTCTCTTACTCAGTACTTCCTTTGTCCAATGCTACTAAAAGTTGTTCAAGTCTTGATTTCCCTTTTGATGCATTATCAAAATCGTGAGATAGCAACATATAGGAAAGACTTCATTGTACCTAAAGCACATATTAGAAGAATACTGCTAATTGAATAGAAAAAATGACTATGAGGAACATATTGCTGTGGCAATCTGAAAACGCTTTATTTCTTTATGGAACATCTATACATGAAATGGGAGACCTGGTTTGCATTTCAAACTGTATCACCAACCATTAGGAAGCTCTCAATTCTTTTCCTTTATATAGGATGTTTTAGGTATAATCCAGTGATTTAAAAAGCGCTAAGCGCCAAAAGGCACCAAGGTCCAAAAACGCCCAAGGCGCTCGCCCGAGCAAAGCGAGGCGCTAAAATATACAAATATATAATATAATTATTTAAATAAAAATATGATATTAAAATAAAAAATCTTACAAAATCACAATATCACGTTAACAAAAAATCTCAAAATTCAAAACAATAATAATAATTTTAAATAAATAAAAATTAGCAGTATTAAAATCAAAATAATATATTATTAATCTAATAAATAAAAAAATGTTGTTACTAGTATATAGTTAACAGTATATTGTAAATATACTGTTAATAGTATACTATCGAGTCGATGTGAGAAGAGATAGCAGCGAGCAACGATAGCAGGAGCGGGAGCGGCAAGCGACGACAGTGGCAGCAGCAGCGGTAGCAGCGAGCAGCGGGAGTGATGAGCGGTGATAGTGGCAACGACAGCGGTAGCGGCGAGCAGCGGCATTGACAGCGAGAGCGGCGATAGTGGCAGCGGTAGCAGTGAGCAGTGGCAGCAGTAGCAACGAGCAGTGGGAGCGGCGACAGCGGCAGCGGTTGTAGCGAGCAGCGGGAGCGGCGACAGTGGCAGCGGCAACGGTATCAGCGAGCAGTGGCAGCGACGAGCAGGGTTAGGGTTGGGAAGTCATGAGAGGAAGGCTGATATCGGTGCTTTAGTTGGTTCGATTGAACCAACTAAAGCACCGAAGATCGAACCAGACCTAAAACGCAGGTTCGGTCGTCTGGTTTAACGTGGGTGCTCGTCTCAAGCGCCCGACGCCTGGGCTCGGGCGAGTGCCCAAGTGACACCTCTTTGAAGCGCGTCGCCTGGAAATGAAGCGAGGAGCTCGCCTCGCCCGAGTGCCTATTGAAATCACTTGTATAATCCTATGGTATGTTCTTCCTTATATATAATTTTTGGTTTAATAGGATTCAGATATAGTTGATGTGCAATGTACGTGGCAAAAGCTAATGTCATGTGATTCCACTTGCTAGCAATTGGATGCTTGATCCAGCAATAAATTTAATAAACCTTTAGTTGATCAGGAATAGGTTCTTTTTTTGAGAAAAGACAAGCATCTTATATATTCGTCTTTTACTAGTGTCAATTGTCCAATTTTTCCATAGAATTTTTTATCCTTCTAGGTAAACTTAAGGAGCTTCAAGTGGTTTTATATAGCAATAAAATGAAGCTATATATTTGACTCAAATGTAATTAATTCAACCACTTGATTGTATCAAAGAAAACTAAAATAAAGCTTCAATCTACTCAAATTGAGTTAGACTTATTTACTTCCATTTTGTCCTTGTAGAATTATGATGAAAGTTAATATGATGTAAGGCTGTTGAAACTAAAAATTAACTTGCAACATCAAGCTGATTTTTCCCCTGATACAAGGTTATGTTTTTTTTCCCTTTTTTTTAAGTGTTACATATATGGTGTTTTTTTGTTTTATTACCTCCAAAAAATTTATAAGCAGATCCTCTGTGTGTTTTTGGATAAAAGGTTTCTCTTTTGGCGGCAAGAAATGAAAGAGAAAGTGTTCAGATTGCTTTACGCCCCAAACTTTCATGGGCCAGTTCAGGGCTCGCAGGCACTGTGCAGATTCAGTGCACTGATCTCTGCTCTGCTTCTGGTGATAGGTTAGGCTTTACTCGTATTTTTGTTGCATTCTCTATATCTCAAGTCTTTGGTCTTCTTTTGAGCTTATTTTTACAACACTGCTGATACAATTGTTTGCAGGTTGGTATTTGGCCAATCCTTGACCATGCGGCATGTGGTGCCCATCCTAGGTGTGCCTGATGCTCTTGTACCTCTTGATCTACCAATCGCTCAAATAAACCTACTTCCTGGGTATTGTTTCATATAAATAACCTGATCTGGTTTTCTACTATCATGACCCAGGTGAAATGTATTTCTTCCAGTGATTCCTTTCCATCATAATATAGTCATTCTTTGTTTCAGAGAAACAACATCCATCTGGGTCTCAGTTGATGTTCCTGCTGGACAACCACCTGGTCATTATGAAGGGCAGATTCTTATCACTGCTTTGAAGGCAAATGCAGAGTTAGAACATACCCTATACAATTCATGTTTATGCTATTTAGTGAAATTATTTGGTGACGTGGCTTTTGAATGACAAACAACTATTTCTTTCATTTGCAGCAATTAATAATATGTTGTCTCAGTTGTCATCAGACTTTTTAAAGAATTATTATACCACTTTTTCTTCTCAATTGCAGAATGTCAGCACAGGTGCTATCTAAAGCTGAGAAGTACAATCTATATAGGGAACTTAAAAGCTGCCTTGAAATGGTTGAACCTGTTGGTGGAAAACCACTGGAGGAAGTAGTAGGTTTCTGATATTAAAATTATTTCCGCAATACTGAATATGGATATCATTTTGTAATTTTTTATGATATCTTTGTTACAATAGGCAGAAAGATTGAAATCAGCTACATCATCTTTGAAGAGACTTCTTCTATGGCCGGTATTCCAGGAGTTCTACAAAGATAATGGATCATGTGACATGATGGATGAAGATGCATTCACAAACATTTCAATCAATATGAAATTTAATGTCACAGTTTGGGATTTTACTCTTCCATTAACACCTTCTCTTCCAGCTGTATTTGGTGTATCCTTGGAATACTAGTTTTTCTTGTTTGTAAGTGTTGCGTATGATATTTTCATTTGATAGCTCATTAATAAAAAGGATGACTTCCACCAATGTGGGATGTGGGAAGGGGGTCAATGTACACGATCTTAAATTTCCACCAAGGTTGCCAAGAAGCAACCTTACTGTTGTAATTAGTTCATTTCCACCTAGTTATGCATGTGATTTTTTTAAATATTTTTGTTTGCTTATCCTTTCTTTATTGTGTAACATTGAATTGAAACAAGCAGTCTTGGTGGAAATGTTTATTGTACTGTAGATACACTAATTTGCTCGATTCACCCTAGAACTCTGTACTGCACTAGTATTGATGTATGTTTGCAATGCATTTTCTAATTCCTATATCGTGTCATCTTATTAGCTACTTTATCCACGTTTATGAGTGCAAATTATTTTTTTAATTTAAATATGGATATTTTTACTTTAATCAAGGCAAACAAAATACAAATAATTTTGCTTGTTTTATATATTTTTAGTTTTTATATTTTTTCTATTGTATTACCTGATATTATCCCATTTGTGTATATGTTTTGACAAAGGAATATAGGATAAGAAATTATTTTGATATCAAAGGGAGATGGTGAGTGGATCAAATTGTTTATATGGTTTGAATATGTCTAGTAAAGTTTATCCAGATACAATTAGTTTTCAATGAGAGAGAGATGCTGTAAGAGGGAGAGGAAGACTAAAGAAGCTTTGGTAGAAAAATTGCTAGGAATGTCTAATGTGGCTGATCTTGAAGGCTTGCTGATAGAGTTTTGTCCAAATGTTCGTATTTGTTTTGTTATTTAAATTTACAATGGTTGACTATTAAATATCTGGACGGTGAATCTTTTTCATGACATAATTCCAGAATCAGAATGGTTTTTGTAATTAAATAATGTAAGCTGTGTGTTTGACGATAAATGGAATATTATTTTAGAGTATTTGACTACAAATCAGATATCTGAAACTGTGATCGAGGACCGCTTTGCTCTGGAACATGGGAGTGAGGGATGGTATGATGCGTTAGATCGTCACTTCAAATGGCTTCTTCAGTACAGGATAAGTCCATACTTCTGCAGATGGGGTGACAGCATGAGAATTTTAGCTTACACTTGTCCTTGGCCTGGTATGCCATCTCTGTTGTATTGTTATATGTTTTTCAAATATATGGCACTTCATTGTCAAGATCTAGAAACAATTAAATAAAGAATGCGTTTTGATATTGCATCACCACTGAGTTTTTTCTTATATTTCTTTAGCTGATCATCCAAGATCTGAAGAATATTATTCAGATCCAAGATTAGCTGCATATGCTGTACCTTATGCTCCCATTCTTTCATGGTATGCCAGAAGCTTATCTGTATGTGTACTTTGTAGAACTAATATTCTGTCCTTTTTGTTTTAACAAATTGTCATTGTTTTAATAATGTAACAGTAGCAATGAGGCAAGAGATTCTTTGCGTAAGGATGTTGAAATCTTAAAGTCAAAGCCTCATTGGCGAAAAGCTTACTTTTACCTATGGGATGAGGTACCATTATGTTTTACAGTGTTCTATTAGTTCAGTAAATTTTCTTTATCATATAATTCTTGATGTGAATAAAATATAAGCCATGATCCTGTTATTGTTAAATGGTGTCATTTTGCTCGTCTTCTTGTTTGACTAGTAACGAGTCTCTTTTGAGCACTCTTGTCATCTTATTATCAGCTGATTTTCTCCATTGAAGTTGCATTACATATATCTGAGTGACTTAGTCAAGCTATGCCATTAGCTATTCGTTTATAATGATTTAAATTTTCTTTTACAATTTTCAGCCTCTGAATTTGGATCAGTATGAATTGATTCGTAGCATGTCGAGTGACATACGAACTTATGCACCTGATGCACGCATTTTGACCACTTATTACTGTGGTAAGTCTTTATTTAATAATTTGTAGCTTCTTGTTACAGCAGAGTAATGCATAGAGATGTTATTGATAATTCAGTTAAAGTACTTGTCAATTCAACAAATCATAATTAATATTATCGGTAAAGTTTGTAACTTATTCTTTTGAAAAGTATATTTTATTTAGTGTTTAGTTTTCTGGTAAAAATATGCTCTTTCAAATTGGTTCCTAATCCTCCCTTTGACCGCAATGCTGATTGAGCAATTGCGTAATTCATAAAGCCCATATTAGAATAATCCATATGTGTCTGCCCAAGATTTATCACACCATGCGTATGGGTTGTCTTCAGAACAAATTAAAGGAGCCTTTCTAGGTTTCCAGAGCATAGACTAGATTATGTTTATGGAGAGCAGTTCTCCTACTCTCTTGCCTTTTTGCCTTATTATTGATCAATTGTCTGGACAAAAATTTACAATTGTACATCTCATTTTGGTATCGGCCATAGGATATCTTTGCCTATTAAGATGGTCCTGATAAATTCAGTTGCCAGATTTTTAAGCATAGGTATCAGATTCAAACTGGTCTTTGACTCAGCCCTTAGGTGCATTGGGTCACTGAACCAGTGAATCGTTTGGTTGGACAACGTATTTAATAAAATATATCTTGAAATAATTCATCATTAATTTTTTCTTTGTTCCTTTCTTTTTCTCTTCTTCTTGTTTCTTTTTCTTCTTTCTTCTCTTCCTTCCTTCTCTCTTTTCTCCTATCTCATTTTCCTTCAATTCTCTTCTTGCTCCCCTTTTGCTTGATTTGCTTCTTGGTTTGTTTCTTTTCTTTCTTTTATCTTCTTTTTTCTCCTTATTTCTCTCTCTGCTCCTATGTTCTTTTTTTTTCCCTTTTCCTTTTCTTCTCTCTTCATTTTTTCCTTTTCCTTTGCTCTTCTTCTTCCCCTACTTTCTTCTCAATTCCTCCTCTTTCTCCTTGACAAACTCTTCTATGATAAATAGGCATGGCAAAGAGAGAAGTGGGCAAGGTGATGGGGAAAAATTGCAACGATTTCTTTTTTTAATCTTTGATGTTGATATTTCTGAAACACTCTTGATTTTGGTTTTAATTGATTTAAAAAATTTAAGAATATTATTATCTTTTACATAAATTAAAAAGCTAGTTTATATTTAAAAAGTGGTTTATATTGAAAATCTGGTTGGTTCCGCTAACCCATCTGGTTCATATGGTTTATGAAGGAGCATCTTACCTTTTCTTTTTTCACGTTAATTGTAAAGTATCTACTTCTAGCTTTTATAGTAGAATCTAGATTTAATAAGTTGAGAGTCACCGATGCTGCCATCATTCATTCCTGCTAGATGATATCTATGTAAACTGATTAACCATTTGATGCTTTTTTGGCTAAATTGTATCATCTATTAATGTTATTCATATATTTTTTTTGGAATCAGTAATAATGTAAATGTTCATTTTGTTTGATTTGTTTTCTCCAACTCCTATAGTTGGTGATGAAATTTTCTCCCGTTGGAATTTATGAAAAGTTTTTCATTTGTCTTTTTCTTATTCTTATGAAACACATCCAAATTCTAGTTAACTTGGCAGATGTTTTTTTTTTAGAGCATGGTTCATTTGAGTGATTATCAGTCTTAAGTGTTGGTACAACCTTTTCAAGCTATGTTAATCATAATTTGCATTTGTATGGTGATCCAGTTTCATTCATGTGATGATTTCTTACACAGGACCTAGTGATGCACATGGATCAAGTACTTTTGAGGCTTTTGTTAAAGTTCCAAAATACTTGCGCCCTCATACTCAAATATTTTGTACAAGGTACATGCCACTCCTTTTTCCGATTGTCATAGCTTCTTGGAGTACCAATCTTTTTTCCAGCCACAGCTGATGTTATATCTGTTATTTGATATAATTATATAGCAGAAAAACTAAATGAAGTTTATACATTGATAAATATATTTGTCAGAAAAATGAACAACTCATTTTCATTTTACTTCTCTTTCATCTGTTATCTACATCAATGCATAGTCTTGCTTTGTCAGCTATTTTCAGGTCGTTGCACAGTGGCATCTCCATTTTATGTTTACTTTATTATTTTAAAACTTCTCAGCCATGATAGGGATTTTGAATGGCAAAGTGTTGTTAAGTGACTACTAGATTGAATTTGTATAGTTCTTTGTGCTTATTATTTACTTACTATTTTGTTTTTGCTAAAACTACAAAGCTCTACAGTACTTGTAGGACTATTGAATTCTTGTGTACAACTTTCAGGGGAAAAACTTAAACCAACTAATAGTGTTTGAAATACCAACCGGACCAGTATGTACTGACTGGTATTTTACTAATCCAGCCAGTAATTGGCACATGGATCGGACAAACTTGTCTGGGGCGTTCAAAACAACCCCTACCATCCAGTTTAGGTCAAGAATCATGGTTACTGCATGGCTTTCAACCATTGGAGCCAGTCTACGAGCCAGTTCACTGGATCCAACAGAGACCCATTAAGGGTCTGCTTGGACCTTTGGATGCACTTTCCCCTTGTTTCCTACCCTCCTGAATCTCTCTTCACTCCCTCTCTCATCCCACTCAAATTTTACTCAAATCGTCACCCAAACTCACAGAAATGCTCACCCAAACTTAAAATTTCTTGAAGGAAGCTCTATCTCACAAATTGAAGCCTTATTCTTGCGATTTGAACTGGGTTTTTTTCAAAGGAAATTCAAAACTTTTCTTATATACTAATCACTCTCTAGTTTGTTGCAAGAAGTTTAGCTTTAGGTTTCTGTTGTGAGATGGTTATTTCATGAACCCTAGGTTTTCCTTTATGAATTTGGGGCTAGATCCATGATCAAGCTCCGAACCTTATAGATCTAGACTAGAGATGTGAGGAGCAACGCTATTAAGATGGATTTACGGAAGATTTTCATGGATCTAGGCTAGATTTTGATATATCTAGGCTTCACCTATGCAGATATATTTGCACTAGATTTTGCAGGTCTAGGCTAAATTCATGATGGTGTCACATTGATCCTTGTAGATCTAGGCTAGTTCCACATGGCTTTAGGCTACATTTTTGTAGATCTAAAGTTCTGCAATGATCTTGCAAGCAACAAGCTTTAAGTTAATTTTACTTATCTGTGACTGTGAACTGCTTAATTGACTACCATAATGGATCTGGAACCAAGTTGGTTTTGAGATTTTTCTAGTCATTAGATAACTACATATGCTCAATCTTTTAAGTAGAGCAAATAAACTAAAGTTTGGTTCAACTGTTTGTTCAATCACAGTGATTAAATTGTTATGCTCGAGTCACTTGGACTTTCTCAGAGATGGGTACATGAATGAAGCTGTTATAAGAGTGGTTTTTGTTTATTCTCAGCAACTTGATTTGTATTGAAATGTGAATGATTCATCCTTGATTATTTTACATAAGTCAATTACTCATTGTATAATCCACAGTTACTGCAAATTGTTATGCCTTATCTTAAGCATACTCTTCTGTTTTTATTTCTTCTCTTGCAGTGAGTGGGTTCTTGGTAATCGGGAGGACTTAGTGAATGATATTACTGCTGAACTACAGCCAGAGAATGGAGAGGTAATTGAATCTTCATATCTGAGCTAGCTGTCCAAAAGATCTGTTTGCCTTTTCCTTGAGCATAGTCAGACTTTTTGTTTGGCGTTAATATTTGTTGATTTCCCATGACTTCATTGTGGAGGTAATTGAATCTTCATACCTTAGCACTATTTGCTCCATGAGGTTGGATTCAATTAATAGTTGGCACTTGGCTGATCTAGTGAAAATTTATTTAAAATAGTTGCTTGTGGAGGTTTGTAGTTAATCAAATGATATTACTTCCACAAGTACTTGTACATTCTCTTTTTGAGCAAAATACTCGCAAAATGACTAGTTTTTCTATAAATAGGCAATCATGGATTTTTAATGATAGCACATCCTATGGTCACTTGGATCATGGCAAGGTCCGTCATACTGTACCGTACCGGAGTTTCGACCCGGGCTCGGTACGGTACGGTACCGGTGTACTGGACGGTACACCAGGGCGTACCGAGCGGTACACCTTGGTGTACCGATACTGTAGCGGTATAGGACTGTCTGCGTACCGAGTACCTGGCGGACCGGTACGTACCGCCTGGTACGGTCGGTACGCTTCGGTACGGCAGACACTGGATCATGGTTTGGTAAGGTATGTGATGAGTATGGGTATGTGGCATGATTTATAGTCGATTCGCTGCCTCAGGATGTGGTTCTCTTAGGTTGTTGTATAATATACCCATGTATATATTATACTTCAAATATATTTTAGTATTTTAGAACTGTCATTAATAAAATTTATTATCTTTATTTTTATGAAAATATTTATTTTCCTCTATTTTTTCTTTTCTTTTACTTTTTAATTATATTTTCTTCTCATCTTCTCCCCCCTTCTCTCCTTTTCTGCTTTTTCCTATTTATGCTTTTCTTTTTTTCTCTCATCTTATTTATTTTTGCTACTATTAAAAACACATCTTACGTGTTCCTTAACTTGGTCATAGGTGGAGGAAAGCTTGAGCTGAGGAGATGGAGAAGAAGTGGCAGCCAACGGGTTAGGGCTTAATAACATATCGTGCACAGGGAGAGAGGGAGATACACATATGTTTTTTTTTTTCCCCGGGGTTGAGTTTTGGGTGGTTTGGGGGGGGGGGGGGTGTTTAATTGATCGAGTCGAATCAATTAGGCTGAGGAGGGGAGACCAGTGGAGGAAGGCTTGAGCTGAGGAAAGACTAAGAGGGGAGCAACGACGATGGGGAAGAAGCGGCAGCAATAGGGCTTGGAAATATATCGTGCACAGGGAGAGAGGGAGACAAATGTCTGTTTTGGGGCGAGAAGGGGGGGGTTGGTTAAGCGATTTTAGTTGATTGAGTTGAATCGATTGGGCTTAGTCAAATCAATCGGGCTTTTAGGCAAACTCAGATTTGGTTCATTAGATCTGATTTAGGTTTGGTCTAGCTGACCGGACTGGGCTCAATACACCTGAGCTGCCTTAGGTGAGTGCTTGGGCTAACTAGTGGCCAGCCCAAGCACGTGAACGCTTGCTTGGGTTGCATCACAAGCGCACGGGCCTCCATTGCCTGGGGCCTAGATGAGCGTCGAGTGTCCAATGATAACATTGGTCTGTCTTCTTTTCATGCGCCTTTTCTTTTTCTTCAAGCCATTCACGGATCACTAGTTTTTTGTGGGCCATGATGATGAAATCCTATGTCTTTCCCTTTTTGATTCCTTCCAATGTTCCAAGCCTTACCAATTTTTCACGGTAATGTGTGGGATAGGTTGCAAAGGCCAAGACATGCTGGTCAGATATATTGGAAGTATTACGAGGCTTTATGGATAGAGCCACGGGTTTCTAATATTGAAGTCAAGGACATGAACTTTTATACATAGTTTTTAATTTCGAATGATACCATTCGATACCGTCAATTGAGGTTGTTTCAGCCCCGTTACCACCCGAAATCAGTCGGTGACGGTTGATTTCGACCGTCGCCGCCTGCTAACGGGCGGTATTAGCCGAGGGAGAAGGAAGAAAAGGGAGAAGAAAAGGGAGAACCTGGTGATAAGACCCTTAGGTCTTATCATAAAAGAAACAAGAGAAAAGGGAATGAGAATGTGATAAGACCGTAAGGTCTTATCGTAAAAGAAAGAAGAGAAAAAGGAATGATCGCTTCGAACGGATCGACCTCCTTGATCACTTCGAGGGGATCGACCTCCTAGGGTTTGTCAAAAGACTTAATAATATTTCATTGATTGATTGATTGAAAGAAAGGGTTACATCACTATTTATAGAGTTCCACCTAGAGTCTACCAGGACTTGGACTCTTAATAATAATTAAATATTAAATAAACCTCTATCTGACTCTAACTGAACTAAACAAACTCAATAAACAACTGAACTAAACAAACTCAATAAACATTATTCAAAAGCTCAGAACAAGGATCCTAACAATTCCTCCCTCTTCAAATCAGCCTTGTCCTCAAGGCTGAGCAGCATCAAACTCGGGGAGCTTATCTTTTAGCACTTCAATCATAGGCTATCTGCAACGCATCATAATCCGTTGATCAAGTAAGTATGGTCTCCACTTTTTGATAGTGTAAGCAACAAGCCGGTCTTTCAGTGTAGTAATCGTTGCAAGAAACTCTTGGCCCTGTATAATCAATTTTATCTTTGAACATTTGCTATCACAAGTTAAAATCCGTCCATCAGCGATCTTTACTTCGAATCTATCATAGTCTTTAATGTGGTAAGCTAATCGGGCTACAACTTTCCTGTCCATAAAATTATTAGTGTTACCCGTACGAATCAAAACAGTGACAGGCTGATGCTTCAAAGTTCCTCCGATTTTCATAGTTTGTGGGTTAGCGTAGCCAGCCAATGCATGCACTGTATGTGTTATGGCTTCAATATCTTTATCAGTTTCCACACCTTCATGATCGGAGTCCAACTCTTCTGCTTCTGGTTCCTCTCCAATTGGCTCAATCATCAAATTGGCTCAATCATCCAAGTGGCTCAATCATCCAATTGGCTCAATCATCAAAAGTTCCCCTTGTTTACATTGGTGCTCTATACTCCACTTTTCATCATAGTACAAATCCTTTGCTGATCTTTCCTTGAGTTCTTCTTGGGTTAGTCTTCGGATGTCATGGCTTTGGTTGGAAATAGATGGGGCAGGTGGCTTGCTGATCATCTGGTTGTTGTCACTTCTGTTTCCATGATTTTCCCTATTGATTTTTTCCTCATGTAAACGTGCAAATGATATCGTAGCGATCATATTGCGAGGTTGACGAGCTTTAATTTCATACCGGATATCTAGATTAAGCCCTTTAATAAATGTACTCACCAGTTGTCGTTTAGACAAATCTCTGGCTTGATTTGACAATCGTTCAAATTTATTCTGATATTCTAACACTATAGAAGTTTGACAAATTTTGGCGCTTGTATTTCCAGATCTGTGCAACATAGAACTTGAGTCCCCATTTTGTTGAAATTTGTTGAGACTCTCCAGTAGGCTCTTTTTGAAATCATTAAGTGTTTCTTGCAACCGGTTCTCAATTCTGATTTCCAATGCTTCCATTTGTGTTTTCATTGAGTTATCGGTGGTCATTGCGTAAGACTGCAAATCTGTAATCTCAACTCCGATTTCTAGTGTCGGGACTAGGGCATCAATCATTGCCCTACACGGTGCTGCTGTTGTGACGCAATCGGTGGCAGCACTGTGGGAATGAAGGGTTGCTACGAGGATGCGGGGATGTAGCTGCGTTCGCTGCGTGGGAGGCAGCGATGCTTGCTGTGGTCGTTGCGTGGAGGGATCGCTGCTGCTGAGGGCTGGGAGGCAGCGATAGTGGTGCGGCTGGGGGCAACGCTGCTAAGGGCTCGCTGCTATAGTGGTTGCGAAGGCGCGGATGGAAGGTAGCGTTGCTCTGTCTCTATCGCACTACGGAAGGAGGCGCTGGTGATGCCGAGGGATCGCGTGCAGTTGAGGACACGACGGTGCCTGTAGCGATTGTGGTTGCCTTGTTTTGATCACCGCGAGGAGGGATGGTCGAGCGACTGCGGCTGCGACCCAAGAGAAGGCAGCGATGGTGGCGTGGTTGGGTCCAGCATCGCCGATGGTAGATACGACGAGGGGGTTGGTCCGCTGGCCGAGAGCAGTGGTAAGGGAGAGCGGCGTTGAAGCGATCGAGGTTGGGAAAAGGGAGTCGGTGTGTGCATTGTCGGGGTTGAGGCAAGGCCACGCAAGAACTTGCTGCGGTTGTTGCGTGTGCTGTTGGAGGGCGACTACGGCAGCGGTGGTCGTTGGCCGGAGCGTAGCGGCGGCAGTGGAGAAGGAGGCAGCGAGGGTCGTGGCAAGGATCGACGGGGGACTGCGGCAATAGAGGAAGCTCTGTTTCTGCAACCATTGCAACGAGGGGCTGCGGCAACCGGCGGCTGCTGCTGCGACCCAAGGGGGGGCCCGACGGTGATCGAGCAGTCGGGAAGCAGCAATGGCGGTGGAGAAGGAGTTGCCTTGCAGTGGCAGTGGGGAAGAAGGGAAGCAGGGCTGCGGCAGGCTGAAACAGGGGTGCGGATTGCCGGGAAGCAGGGGCGGCGATGGGGGTCGAGTGGCCGGGAAGCAGCGGCGGTTGTGGAGAAGGAGTCGGCGGTGTCACGGTTAGGAACAAGGGCAACTGGTGAGTTGCCCTGTTTCTGTCACTGCGGATGTAGAGCAAGGGGGCCCGGCGGTTGGGAGGCGAGCGGCGGTCGTCGCATGGTGGGTGGCAGCGGTGGTGGCTCGGCAACGAAGGAGGGTGGTTGCATTGAAGTGGCCGGAAGCAGCGGCGGTGGTGGAGGCAACTGGCGCTCGCAGCAACAGGGGAGACCGACGGCTACAGCAGCAGAGGATACTCTGTTTCTGCCGCACCGTAGGGGAAGCCGCTGGCGATGCTGAATGATCACGACCGGCTGTGGCTGGTAGCGGTGGTGCGGCTAGGGCAGCGTCGCTAACGGGCGGTTATGAGGGGTAGTCCGCTGGTTGGGAAACAGTGGCCGCGGCCTTCTTGCTCGAGCGAGATGGGGAAGCGAGGAGGAGAAGGTTGTCGGGGGGGGGGGGGGGGCAGCGACGGCGATGGTGGCTGCTGGCTGGGCAGCAGCGGCGACAGTGGTGGTCCGTCGGTCGGGAAGCAGCGGCGGCAGTGATCGCTGGAGAGCAGCGACAACGGGTGGGCTGGCTGGAAAGCAGGGGAAGCAGGGGTGGCTGCGGCTTCTTCTTCTTCTCGCTCTTTTTTTTGTTTTTTGTTTTTGAAGATGATCGCTGCTCTGATACCAAATGATAAGACCCTAAGGTCTTTATCGTAAAAGAAAGAAGAGAAAAGGGAATGATTGCTTCGAGGGGATCGGCCTCCTTGATCGCTTCGAGGGGATCAGCCTCCTAGGGTTTGTCAAAAGACTTAATAATATTTCATTAATTGATTGATTGATTGATTGAAAGAATGGGTTACATCACTATTTATAGAGTTCCACCTAGAGTCCACCAGGACTTGGACTCTTAATAATAATTAAATATTAAATAAATCTCTACCCGACTTTAACTGAACTAAACAGACTCAATAAACAACTGAACTAAACATACTCAATAAACATTATTCAAAAGCTCAGAAAAATGGTCCTAACACCTGGAGATCTGGCGTCGCTCTTCCTCGATGATCTTGATCCGTGGTCGCCTCTCTCGTCGGATGTCGTAAATGAGATGTCGCCTCCTCCTTGTCTGAGACGACGTGGTCTCGGCGTTGTCGGCGACTTCTCCTAATGTGCGTGGGGAGAAGAAGCCTTGGTGTGGGGAGAAGAAACCTCAGCGACATTGCCGAGGCTTCGTGGGGAGACCTCGGCGTCGTTGGCGACTTCTCCTAATCCGCACGGGAAGAAGAAGCCTCGATATGGGGAGAAGAAACCTCGGCGACGTTGCCGAGGCTTCGTGGGGAGAAGAAACTTCCCGCGAAGAAACCTCGGCGACGTTGCCGAGGCTTCGAGGTTTTCTTCTCCCCATGTGGGGAGAAGTGGAGAAGAAACGACACGATATCGCCTCAACGACGTTGCCCCTTTTTTATTTTTTAACTTTTTTATTATATATATATATATATATATATATATATATATATCGAGCGGTACATCAAAACATATCGCTTGGTATACTTGTACCATACCGTATCGAGTTGAACTCGATACTCCTGTACGGTACAAAATTACGAACCTTGCTTTTGTAAGATATGTTGACTGTTTATGGAGGTTTGTAGTATAGGGCATGAAACTGGTGGTCACGTCCTGGTCTTTGCTTAGACCAACGTATACCATCTGGCATAGTACATCATGAAACAACCTTCCTTGAGGGAAAATTCTCATTTGTTGTCACTATGCTAGGCATTGTTGATTAAATCGCATGTCCTAGCACGGTAACATGTGCAGTAGGACAACCCTGCAGGAGATTACCTCAATGCTATGCCGTATGCTTGATAAAGCAGGCATTGATTTAGTTAAAAATTCTATCTATATCAGAGTAAGATGATGTCTGATGCAATTTGACCAAGGGACTGTTAAAATTTTGGAGAAGTTATCTTGTACCTATACTTAAATTCTCTCTCCCAATAAAAAGAGGAAAAAGTAAATTTCTGATCTTTCAGACTCATTTTTTGGATCCTCCACATTCCGGTTAATGAAAGCATTGCACAGGCATTCATGTAGGAATAGTTTCTGCAGATTGAGGCTCTTTTCTGGTAAATATTAGAGGTCAAACTTTGTGCTACCATGTGAAGGTTAGATGGGAGCAGCTAGCATCTAATGTTGACTTTGGAACTTGTGCACTGGTTGGAACTGGCACAAAACAGGAGGAAATGAAAGAGAGAAAAGAAGATAAATAAACAAAGGAAAAAAAAGGAAAAGAAGAAAAGGGAAAAAGAACAGGACAATGGTCTGGAAACATACAAGGTAGTTGCGCTAACTCATATGGCCAATGAAAATATGATTTTAATTTATCTTGGCCAATCTACAGCCCACTGGTCTGATCTCATCATTCTCCTCAAAGCCAGGTCCCATGGCCAATTCTGAACCTAATTCTGAGATCCCATGATTGATCCTCAATCCTATTCCAATGCCACTGATTGTTAAGTTGATTCCCATCTTATGAACCTCGGTTGTCGTTCCAAGAACCTGTTGGTGTAATTTGTGATTTTTGTTTGTCAAGTAAATATTGAACCTTGAATTGTGGAATGATTGATGTTGGAGACATGGTGGCCACTGTTGGTGAATTGTTAGAATTATGGAAAGTTGGATCTAGCAGAAAGTGAGCAGAAGAGAAAAGAAAGAATTGAAGTTGCGAAGTGTACTTGCTAGTTGCACTTGGGGAGGCTGGCATGTCTATAGAATAGTGTGCTAAAGACGCTATATGCCAAGGAGTGCCATACCATGCTGACTAGTGGTATCGGTCCATTAGCGGACCAGTACATATCCGTGGGTACCAGTCTACTGTATGTCAGTATGCTGGTATGTATTGGTTTTCAGAAAAAAGGTTGGAAAATGGTTAGAAATTCACAAAATATCCTTTTTATGTTTTGTATTCTAATTTAATGATACTTTTATTGTATTTAACTAAGAATAGAGTGTATATGAGGCATAAATATGATAAGGCTGTGCTTAACCTTAAATATCATCCATTTGGGCCTAAATGTAAGACAATAGACCTATAATTGAGACTAATGGAAGAGAATGGCTTTAATCATGTTTAATCTTTGTAAATATGCATTAATACGCCTCTAATTATATGAAATGACAAATAAAACATAGAAATAAGCTAAATACATTTAAATTGGAGAGAAATTCCACTAGATCTTGAGTTCCAATCCCTCTTTTATCTAGGGTTTTGAATACTGGTCTGTATCGAAGTACCGAGCAGATACCGGTCTGTATCGACGTACCGAGCCGTGCTTGGTACGGTACGTATCGGTATATATCGTCGGTACGCTAGGTCGTACTGATGGTACACCCTAAAACCTTAAAAATACCTTCACCTACCACATTAGGTCATATCGATCGATATGCTTTGGTAACGGTCGAAATCTGGGGTGGTACCGGTCAAAACAATGGTATTGCACGGTAGAGGATGGTCCGCGTACCGGTATCCTCTCGGACCGGTGCGTACCTCCCGGTACACATCGAAATTGAGAACCCTGCTTTTATCCAAATCAATGGATTGATAACCACTAATTGCCGATTAGGAACTTCAATCATAGGTGAGAGTGTGAGAAAGATTGAGAAAGAGAGTGAGAATGAGAGAGTGAGTGAAGGATGGGGCAAGGAGGGGATTTAAAGCCCCAATGGTCACACTATCGGTCAAATTCCGATTGGTATTGACCCATATCGGTCGATACGAGTTTTGATCGTATTGGTTGATACATCACCTGTACTGGCCGATACCTGATCTTTTTCCAGCGTACCATCTGAAATGGGTTATCCATGTACTGGATGATACCTGGTCGTACGTACTATGTGTTTTGTACCATTTCGGATGGTACGTCAAACATTGATATATGCCTTAGGGAGGCTGGGCAGGTCTATTGAATAGTGACAATCTTTTAATAAATATACACACCAGACTTTGAACTTAATGATTACTGAGTTAAAACCATATAATGCTGAAATTGGCTGGAACCTAATCAAAAGCTTTTTAAATGATGCATAGTGTCTGAGGAGTTCCCATCAAGTATCTAGGTTTGTCTTTCACAGTTTTGATACTTCTTTTCTTATATTACTCCTTTTCTGTATAGCTTATATATTGAGATTAGAAGAACATGCAATTGTGGTCTGTGGGGAATAATTTTTAATTTTTATGTATTACAATTAAGGATTTCAGGACTCTTAAAACAACTACATGAAGCACCTGTAAGTTCATTGTACTTCGATGACGATACATTGTGGCTGAAAATAGCTTGTTGAGTTGCTAGTTAGCATTATTCTTTTTTGCTAGTTCCATTTCTGTCTCATCTTGGATTTGAATATATTTCTCATGCCTAGAAATATGCATCCTAATTGAACTGTTTATTTTCTTGCTATCCTTTGTGGATTCATGTTCTTGTCTTGGTTTGGCCTAGTGCACAGCTTATGTGCATTGCTACTGAATAGACTGTTTGGTGTTGACTTGTATTTAAATATTTAAAGAGTGAAAAGTTTATTCCTCCCCTTCTCATGTATGAGCAGAGGTGATTTTCCTTGCCTCAGGTGGCAAATAACACTCTTAACCACAGAGGTTATGTCTTACAATCCATGTCCAGAGGCACATTTAATTAGATATTATACTGATGGATACTCTGTATTACACACACAACAATCTTCAGTCGAAGTTTGAAATGTTAAAGTAAGTCTTGCTTCTTCGATCAAATAGATGTAGATTATCTTTTGCATATTTTGACTGAGATTGTCATGCTTAGTACTTTGGTATTTTGATGCATGAGCAACTTGTTTGTATGTTTCATTTGCATGAATAATTTCTGATTCTTGTATCGTGGAGCGGTTTATAATCTAATCAGTTTCCCAGCATATTGACATCTGAGGTCTATTTTTTTAACATTAGCATGGTGGTCTAAGTTTCCAGAGTCATTCTCGTTGGTTTGTTAGTTTTGAATCAAAGCTTAATTTAGGCAGTGTATTATTCTCTAGAAATTTAAGTTCTATGATTTGTTTAGTGCTTGTTCATAATTGCACAAGGGTTTGAGTTATAAATGGTTGATTCTGTACCCTTATTTCACATATTATGTGATTTCAATTAATTTTGCTATAGGAATGGTGGACATATGTGTGCATGGGACCTTCAGATCCTCAACCAAACTGGCATCTTGGGATGCGTGGAACACAACACCGTGCAGTGATGTGGAGAGTTTGGAAAGAAGGTGGAACAGGCTTTCTTTATTGGGGTGCCAACTGTTATGAGAAGTCACTTGTCGCCAGTGCTGAGGTACCTACATTAACAGAATCTGTCTCCATATACTATTTTACCATTTTCCTGGACGATGGTTTTGTTATATTTGCTCTCTAATCTTTTTGTACAGAATTTCATCTTCATTTATACTTTTGTATGTGTCAGTTGTTTTTGACTTTTATTCTTGTCTTTAGCATTTCTATGTCTACTCTTATTCGGACTTTTTTCTCTCAGTAATGTTGTTAATCTTGTTTGTTTAATTGTGGTACACAACGGTCTACGATCGACCAATCTGTCATTTGAGATTTAAAAAACCAGGGAAGCAAGGAGTTCTTTTTAGTGATTAGCCCACTTGAAAGATTGTTAATTTTAGAGAAGCCCACTTTTGCGACAATCACTTGTCCGAAAATTCTTCTCCTTTTGTCTGCAAAAGAGTTCTTTTTAATGATTAGCCTTCACAATTTCATATTCCTTTTTTCTTGATGTGATGGAAAGCCAATTTGACTGTTAAAAGACAACTGGCTTGTTATTTTTCCTCCTTTGGAGCACTTATTCCCACTTCTAATTTGTCGGTGTAAAAAACCCTAAAATCATGATGACATCTGGCTTGCTTCATAATGATCTTGGCCATAGGCTTCACAATGATCTTGGCCTTAGGCTTTGTTTCAACAATATCAATGGGTTCCATAATCCTCTTTGCCGCTGATGTAAGAGCTGTATAAAAAGTACTACACTCGTATAAAATCTAAACATTAATCGCTCCTGTTTACTACACATATTAAAAGTATGATCTAAACAGTGATACTGATAATGAAGAATTTTTTACCAACTTTATATCATGTTTTAACCAACTTAGACTGCAAATTCTCATGGCAGATAAAATTTCGACGTGGCCTTCCTCCTGGAGATGGAGTTCTGTTTTATCCTGGTGAGGTTTTCTCGCCGTCACACGAACCAATCGCATCAATCCGGCTAGAACGAATTCTCAGTGGCATGCAGGTAAATTCTTTGTCCCACCATCCCCCGCACACTAAAACCCACCCAATAAAAACCACTTGAGATTGTATTAGGTCAAATTCTCAGAGTCATTCTCGTTGGTTTGTTAGGGGGATGGTGGTCTAAGTTTCCATCCATCCTGTAGCTTTTAACATGGTTAATTGGTTACAATCTTCTTTACAATGGGGTCAGCATATTCCCCTTATTCACTCATATAAAGGAGTAACCCCTTAGAAGTAAACTTCTCCAAATCTTTGTTAACTGCTCTCTAAGTGGTATGTCAGCAAGGTAAAACTACAATATTTCTTGTGGGTGACTAGGGTTGTGCTATTATGTTGTAATAAATGTATTATATGATTTCTATTTTGCCCTTGGATATTTCAAAATGCTCGGTGTACAGCTAAGCAGATTTGTTATTCCCAAGTTTTCTCTGGTATTTCTGTTAGGTTGCACAATCTATATGCAAGCTCCCACTTGTAAGAACTAAGAAGAATGTCCCTTAAATTGGTTTAGAGATCACATGCTTTGAAGCAGATAGTGCATTCCTTGCACTTGTAAAATGTATATTTTTATACTCAAAAGGTCTTGTTCTTAACTTGGCTTTTATGGTGCAGGACATCGAGTATCTGAAGTTATATTCTTCTCGGTACAGTAGGGAAGAAGGCCTGGCTCTTCTAGAGAAGACTGGTGCTTATCTTAGTCCGGAACGTTATACACTTGAACATACACCAATTGATCTAATGCGAGCTGAGATTTATCGCACCTGTGGAGCTTAAAGAAAATTGGACAGGAAACAAACTTCCCTCTTATGCTACCTGCTTCTAGTGGGTTTTCTTGAAATTTTTCAGGGTGAAAATTGCATTGCTCTATTCTGAAGCATGTTAATTGATTAGGCTGTTATCATTATTTTGTTATTACACTTCCATATGTGTGTTTGTCATCAGTTCCATGTTCTGATTATAATGTTGTATATAGGAATATGTTGTGTGGATGATACCTAATGCACTTGCATTTAAGGAAGTTTGTATATTCTCAACATGTTTGCTAGGGAGAACTTTCAATTTGGGAACTTCACTTATGTCTTTCTGTAGTAACTCTGAGCAATGTTTTTTCTAACATTGCAACGATCAACGTTGTAAATAGTAAGTTTGATTGTCATGATTAGGGGAAGATTACCATGTTCCATGATTTTTTGTTATTAGTCAGATTGATACATACTGATCAAAATCGTATCATATATGACAATGCAAATCATTACCTTATTATTTTTTGATGATATCAAGTGGTAGGGATAGGTATATTGAGATTGTATTAGGTCACTCCAAATCATTGACGATTTGTACAAAATATTGAGACTGGTTCTTGATTGCGGAGTCATACAAGAGTTTTATAGTTGAACCCATTTATTATTATGTTGATTCAGATTTTAAAGTTGCTATTTTTTCCGTGTTCAACTCATGTATAATATTGGTTGTTAATTATGAGCATTTTTTGTATCTTTCTACTCATATCATGTACTTGCTAATTGTCATTTTAGGATATTTACATTCCTGTTCATAACTAATTTGTCACTCGTTTCAGTTCTGAATACAAGATGATGATAGATAGCTATGCAGATGTTCAAAGAGGTGGGGTCAAGGAAACAGCTAAAATACTTGGGAATGGTAACTTATAGGGGATTTGTAAATTTCACTCTCTATATATTCAAATGTAAACTTAATTAAATATCGAGGAGTCCAAATCCAAACTCTTATTTTTCCATACGGACTCCGGTTCGCCCATCACTAATCCAACCCGTGGATCTCATAATAGTGTTTACTTTCATGCACAAAGGAACTTTATAGTATTATTTTTAATTAAAACGAGGCCTCATTCACTGAAGAATTCTTCAAAAGACCCCCATGTGGCTACTTTAGCGGCCCAAGCAATCGGTTTCGAACCGGTCCGGTCCGAGTCATAAAAGTTTCGGGGCTCTCGGAAACATTAATTGTAGTCTCTCCACCGCTCCCGCTTTCAACGCTTAAACCCAAAGCAAACGCCCCCTTTTGTGTCATTCCATTCCATCCGCATCCATCAAAAGAATCAGAGTACCAAGAGGAAAATCTCACCACAAAGAAAGGTCTAAGATCGTGGCCTCTCCTCCTCCTCCTCCACGCCTCTTCAGCCTTCACTCGGGTTCTGTTTTCCTCTTCCGCTTCCAGCTTTCATCGAGGTTCGTCTCTGAATTCTTTCTTCGGTGAAAAATTTTCTGGAATTTCTTTGTTTTATTTGCTTTCTTAATGATGTCGCGTGCTGATTCCCCTGGATTTCGTCGATAATATTTGAGTTTTTTTTTTTAATGTTCGGCTGCCCTTTCGTCGCCGCTCTATGTTAGGGATTCTGTTGCGACGCAGCTTTTCTTTTCTTTGGAGCCTCATGTCATTTTTAGGGTTTTCATGGTCTCCGTTCTATCGGAGTTCAGCAAAATCCCTTTTCTTTTGGAAGCTAGTGTTTCATATCAGAATTATTTTTGTTGTTGTGGGGGATTAATTTGGGCAAAAATGTGTTCTTTTTCAGGATTTCCATCATAGTTCCTACGAGAATCAGTAAATTGATGGATAATGAGCTTCAAGATTTACCTTTCTAGGTTATCTTTGGTTTCGCTGTTCAGTTCTTAGAGGACCAAGGTTTATACTTTGCTTGAGGCGTCTAAGATGCCAGCGCATTTTCCAAGCAAACTTTTTCGATTCTCCGTTGAGCTTCTGTACAGGCAGAGACACTCGGGCTTGTTTCAATCACATTCATTCTCCAGTCTTGTTGACTGCATTCGAGCTTTTTCCAGTAATGATCGCCCGACAGCAGAGTCTATTGTTGGAACATTCTACCGCATGATTTCTGTTCCTTCTTTGACTGGTGCGTCTTGGTACTCTTGCATACATAACGTCGGTAGGCTGGTTTCCGAGTCCACTCGAAGTTCTTCTTGTGTCCTATTTGAGAGGAATATGGCATTTTCTTGCAATTCTTTACCTGGTGGAGCTGAATGGGTTACACATCATCAGAATAGGAAAATGCTTGGTTCTTTCTTGAGTTTTGATGCTTATTTTTCACATGGAAACTTTGATTACTGCAGTAGATCATGCAAGACTCTGAGAATTCAGGAACTTTCAAATTCTACTGCAGTTTACAGGCATATCTGGTCCAGTGCAATCGGTGAAAGCTTTAATCTTTTTTCACCAAATGGCATTAAGGTGTTATCTTCATCATTCTTCACATCATTTTCTACTGGAGCAGCTTCTGACATGTCTCTTGGTGGGTCTCCACAAGAAGAGCAACTTGATAATTCTTCAAGCTCATCTGATTCTGACCAGTATGCTGCCCTGCATCTTTTTCTATCCTGTTGGTATTCAGTTGTCGATATTGATATGTGATATGTCATCTTACAAACAATTTTTGAGCTTTAGTGATACACATTTACAACTCTGATTTAGTAGATTTATTCAAGTTGCATGCAGAAATGATACTATTTTTTGTGCAAATTTTTGGTTGCATAGAACAAAGATTAAAGTAACCTTTTGATAGTACATATTGTCATTTTGAGACAGCATTTGATGATTTGTACATGTTTATGTGATACTTCATGTCATTTTCTCAGTTTACGATATTAATGTATTCAACATCATATAACACTATTATACTAGAGACTAGGCAGCCAATGGGCATGATTTCGGCCAATTTAGTGACTGAAGAGGGATAAATTTTATGTCGGAGCTAGAATTTTAAGAACTATGTGCTTAAAATATCATAAAGGACACCCAAAACACAATTCATGTTGCAATTAGATGATGAAAATTTGCTATGCCATTGGAGTAAGGTTGTGAAAATTCCTGGTTAGATGCAAACTCTTTCCTTGAGTTTGGAAGTGCAAAGGATGCTGTAGTAATTTAGGTTTTTTCTAAGCCAGTTTTCCATCTCTGTACATTTACTGCAAAGTTTGTGTTCATCTATCTTTTCACATAATAAAGATAGAAATTTATGTCAATATTAGTGGTTATTTGTCTACTTTAAGCATTAAATTAGCTGCATTGCACAGGAAAAAGCCAAGTAACAGAGCATTGAAACTGCTGTCCGGGTCTTGTTATCTGCCACACCCAGATAAGGAGGAAACAGGTGGTGAGGATGCACATTTTATATGGGATGAGCAAGCTATTGGTGTAGCAGATGGTGTCGGTGGCTGGGCTGATCATGGTGTTGATGCAGGACAATATTCTAGAGCACTTATGTCACATGCATCAGATGCAATTGAAGAAGAGTCTAAAGGGTCCATTGATCCGTTAAGGGTGTTGGAGAAAGCTTATCTAAGAACTAAAGCTCAAGGATCATCAACAGCTTGCATCATTGCTCTAACTGATCAGGTCTGAGTTCATTATTCACCTCTTTGCATTACTCTCTGCAACTTCTTTTTAGTTCTTTCCTGTTTGTCCTCAAACTTATGGAGAATCTCATATAGTTTAAAGTTGATATTCTGCAGGAAATAAAAATCCGTTGTAAAAGAAACCAATCTGCATTCAAGTCTAGCATCTTTACTATCTTCATCTCCAGATTGCTAAGAGGAGTCTGGTTTTCATATATCTTTTTGTTTCCGAAATTCGATGTTGCTTTTTTTCCAATCTGTTGATATCTTTCCATTACTTTTTATTTCCAAAATTTGATATTTCTCTCCAACCTGTTATCTTTCCAATACTTATGTGCTTCTTTGCTTCAGAATGAATGTTCAATGGCTTAATTGGTAGGAAGCCATATTTCTTGCATACCACACTTCCTGAGTGCATTTTTTTCATCTTAAGCTTTGATGCTATAAATTTTGATCATGACAACCTTTTCTAAGTGTAAATCTGGTTATACATTTACTAGAAACTAACTTTCAAGATATCTAAGTCACCATAAGTTGGTGTGTGAAATTATAGCAGGCAGAAGATGTGATAATCTTCCTTGCTTATATTGTTCAACAACTTCTACATGCCTCTTAAATCATTTTGAATAATCAACACAAGGCCTTTTCCATGTGAAGTTTCTGAATATCTAGCTACAGGTTAGTCAGCCATGAAAGGGATGAATTTTCTCCATCTTTGGTTTCAGTTTTCCAAAAGCTTACCATTTCTGACAGTGTTGATAAAAACTAGATCTCACCTAATGCGTTTGATTTGTAATCTTTGATGGTCCCAAAGTGGGAAGCAATAACACCTGATGAGTCAGATATAGGCATGTTGCTTGGGGATATTTGGTATGTCATTGCACGTCACCTTGGGTTTCAAAGTGGTATGAAAAGTCAGTCTAGCCAATGAAGCCTGAGACTTGATACAAAGTCAACCTTCATATAGGCTTGTGTAAATAGGAAATATCTACTCTGTATCCATCTTTCTTTTAAGCATTTTTCTAAAGTTGGTTTGTGAGTTTTAGACTTGACTAGAGTTGCAATGCCTGTTTGGTGCCCCTTTTATTTTTAAATAGAATTGCACTGCCGCACTGATTAAGAAAAAATCATTTTTGTTTTTGATTTTTTTTTTGAACTCTTTAGTTAATAGTGTCATACTTCAGAGGCACTTGTATAAAATGGCAGAGTTATGAGCTTGAACATATGAAGTTCTTTGTACATATGGTCACATCAGCTTCATAATACTGTACTTGAGAAGCATTCATAAGATTCATTTAGTGAACAAATCATTTCCTCTTATTGGTATCTATTCTATTGAAAAGATGCAGCAATACATTTTCTTTTTAATAATAATTAACTTGCCTACCATAACACCGTTAATACTAATCCTAAGCTTTGATGGTTGCGATAGGTCATAGGTCATTGACAACCAGCATAAAACTGCTTTAAATATCATGAACATGGATCTTAACTGATTTTAGTATAGGGCTAGATCGTGACCTATAAGTGACGTGAGGTACCTTTATCATCTAGGTATCCTGAATTGTGAAGGGTGGACTAAGAGGTAGTTCAAAAGAGGCCCATCACATTGATGTTTGGATGTGATGCAATGAAGGTAAGAGATCTCTCATTGTTTGGGACCCATGCGAGTAAAAGAAGTTAATTCAAGAATAGAAGATTGTTAGGACTCTAGCTAGGAGAGTCCTAATTGAGAGGGACATTCATGTAAAACCTACCTAAGCCGACCCCTATTAAAGAGATGAAGAGGCCGGCAAGGGTTAGGAGGTTGTTTCTTAGAGAAGAATTAGGAGTTGTAAAGGAATATGAGTCTTGAGTAGAAGTCCTATTAGGAGTTGGTTAGAAGTAGGAGTCTTGAGTAAGAGTCCTATTAGGAGTTAGGGTTTAGAAACCCTATAAATAGCCATGTATTCCTCCTCTTTTGATAAGCAATAGATGAATCTTTTCTACAGCCTTTGAGCAGCAACTTGGAGGGAGGAACCCCTATAGAGTTCCAAGGAGGCCGATCCCCTAAAGAGATCAACCCCAAGTTTAGAATCTGCAAGGGTTCTATCACCTGGTATCAGAGCAGCGTTCTTGGCGTCTCGCTGCCCTTCCACAGCCATCCATCAACCCTCCACAACTGCCCAAAGCAATTCCCACAATTGCTTAAAAGATCGTTGTCAAATTCCGCTGTCATCTCCACCATCACGGATCATCTTTTGATCTCCCCGTGAATTGCAACAGGTTCTGATTTTTTACCTTACTGCTGCTGCAATTTAGTTATCCTTATTTGAAAATCCCAAAAAAATTATTCCTATATTGCTGCATAAACTTTTCGTCATAAAGTTTCCATCTCTACGACGAAAGATACATTGCAGAATTCCAACCGTATAGCACCGTCTGTTTGATCTTGCTATTGTGTTTTTTCTATCCAAATCTCTACGAAATTTTTATGACATCTTTGACAAATTCCTAACAGTAGATTTCCTTCGGTTTTGTCAAAAAATTCTCAATATAAACCATTGATATTTTACGTCTAATCTGCTATACTTGAAAATCTGCACTGTAAAATTTCAGCTGCATAGCATTGTTTGTTTGATCTTGATACTACGTTGTTTCTATCCAAATCTCTACGAAATTTTTATGATAGCTTTGACACTTCCTAACAGTGGATTTCTCTTTGGTTTCATCAAAAAATTCTCAATATAAACCACTGATCTTTTACGTCCAATCTGCTATACTTAAAAATCTGTGCTGCAGAAAATTTCAGTCACATATTATTGCCTTAACCCATCTATTTTAATCTTTTTTGAATGAAATTTCTTATACACTTCATAGATCATCTTGGCTTCCATCTAAGATTGATCTATTAAGAAATTCATCTCTAAAAACGATTTTGTGTTGTTGCAAATTTTCGTCGTAACCCGCTGAAATTTTTCGACGAGAATTCTGCAATCGCAACTTGAACCAATTTCCTTGTTGTTATATTGCCGAAATTTTCTTGATTAAATTAGATATCCTTGCTGTCATATAAACTGTGATTTTGCTATCAATTCCCTCCTCAATTCTTTCAAGTTTTTGGTGGAAATTACGTCGAGAAACCATTGTTTCTTCGACGACAATTTTACTCTTACAAGACAGCACATACTTGCTGCAACTTCCACTGATTTCTATCGAACCTTTGCTACCATCTACCACAGATCCAAAACTTTCATCTACAGCCCTAAAATTCCACCAAACCACACCCTCAAACTGCACCCAAAATAGCCACAAAACAAGCCTAAACCGTAGCCTACATCTACCAATCCACCAACCCTTTCGACCATCACCTCTCTCAACCAATACATGCCTTTAACCCGACAACAAAAGAAAGATCTTAACATCACAGATTTGGCGGCATATACTATGGCATCTGAGGAGGTAATCAATGCTAAATTCGAAGCCTTCGAGGCGCGAATGGAGGATAAGATTCGGATGCTCTTTACCGAACTCAGATTGGGCCGACCACTAAGCCCGAAGAAATCACATCAAGGAGAGAGCTTTGCCCAATCGCACCAAGCCCGAAGATATGACTTCCAAGAGAGGGGAAGCTCTATGACAAACCCCAACTATCCATGCATGAGAGTGGACTTCCCTAGATGGGAAGAAGGAGACCCGATTGGTTGGATCTCGTGCGCGGAGCGATATTTTCGGTACCATAAAACCGCAGATGCATCTATGGTGAAAATTGTAGCTATACATCTTGAAGGGGATGCTATACAGTGGTTTGACTGGTTTGAACATACTTATGGAGTCCTTTCATGGCGACAATTCAAAGGACTACTGATCCGCTTCAGACCAACCGATTACGAGAATATTAACGGACAACTAGCAAAGATCCGACAAACCTCTACCATTCAGGAGTACCAAACCAGGTTTGAAAGGTTATCTAATCAAACTCGTGATTGGTCTCAAAAACAACTATTGAAGACCTTCATTGAGGGCTTGAAGCCGGAGATCCGAGGATAAGTTAAAGCACGACAACCATATATGCTTATGGCAGATATCTCTTTCGCACGACATCAAGAGGAGAAATTGAACCATGAAGCTCAGAGGACTAGGGTCGCTCCTCAACCAGTAATATTGAAGCCCTCAGCCCCCTACTATCGACCAAGTCCCTACACCAAAGAGGTTAACAAGAGAAGAGCTTCGGGAGCGATATGCGAAGGGGTTATGTTGGCATTGTGACGAGCCGTGGAGCCATGAGCATCGCTATAGTAAAGGGAGACTTCTTATGATTGAACCAATAGAAGAAGAGGTCATTGAACATCCAGAAGAGAGCCTTGAACATGAAGAAGATGCAGAAGAAGAGCCACAACCGACCGAAGTTACGGTACATACACTAGCCGGCTACACAAACCCGCAAACGATGAAAGTTGGAGGCCTTCTCAAACAACAACTGATCAATGTTCTCATCGACATGGGCAGTACTACTAACTTCCTAAATAGTAAGCTTGCTGTTCGGATAGCATTACCTATCGAGAATCGCTGCAGGTTTGATGTTAAGGTCACCGACGGACGGATTTTGAATTGTGATCGTAGGCGCCCGCAAGAGAAACTATTGCTGCAGGACCAAGAGATAATTGCAGATTTCTTCATTCTCCCTCTTAACAATCATGAGGCCATGCTCAGAATTAAATGGTTAATGACATTAGGTGATATTTCTTGGAATTTTATGAAACTAATTATGAAATTTTACAATAAGGAAAAACATGTGACATTGCACGAGAAACGTGGGGGCGACATAACAACGATTTGCACACAACAAATAGAGAAGGTTTTGCATAAAGCATGCAGCGGCTTTTTGGTACAACTTGAGCAACAAACTAAGGG
This sequence comes from Musa acuminata AAA Group, assembly GCF_036884655.1. Classification (NCBI taxonomy): domain Eukaryota; kingdom Viridiplantae; phylum Streptophyta; class Magnoliopsida; order Zingiberales; family Musaceae; genus Musa; species Musa acuminata. The sequence continues at coordinate 18,417,196 of NC_088348.1, forward strand.
AGAGCCAACAGAATTTGAAGATCCAAATCTACTTCCTTTGCTTGCTGAATTTTCAAATATATTTGACGAACCGTGCAACCTACCTCTTACCCGTCGGCATGATCATTGTATAACGATCCTTCGAGGCAAATCTTCAGCAAATGCTCAGCCATATCAGTATCCACATCTCCAGAAGGATGAAATAGAAAGGATTGTAAAAGAGATGCTCGAAACATGAGTTATTCGGCTAAGTTGCAACCTCTACTCTTCACCGGTGCTACTTGTACGCAAGAAGGACGAAACAAGACGAATATGTGTTGATTACTGAGCTCTCAATGGCATAACCATCAAGGACAAATACCTTATTCCAATAGTAGATGAATTGCTAGATGAAAGGGAGCACAAATCTTTACAAAGTTGGACCTTTGATTCGGGTATCATCAAATACGAGCGTACGAAGAAGACTTACCGAAAACCACCTTTTGAACACACAACAACCACTACGAATTTTTGCTTTCTTCAACAGAAGGTGGAATATCTTGGGCATATCATATCAGAGAAAGGTGTGGCAGTGGACCCCTTCAAAATTGGAGCAATGCAAAACTGGCCGACCCCGAGAAACATAAAATTGCTACATGGCTTTCTGGGTTTAACAGGCTACTACCGCAAGTTCATGAAAAACTATGGAAAGATCAATGCACCACTTACTTCCTTACTGGAAAAAGATATCTTCCAATTGTTGGACAGAGCCTCCGCTTCCTTCGACAAACTTAAGGCAGCCATGACGACGACGCCGGTGCTAACACTACCAGATTTCAACTGACCCTTCATTATTGAGGTCGACGCATCTGGAGTCGAAATTGGAGCCATTTTCATGCAAGATGGTCGACCACTCGCATACACTAGCAAGACATTATCTCCCTCCTATCAAAATAAGTCAATATATGATAAGGAGATGCTCGCCATTGTGCATGCAGCAACGAGGTGGAGACCGTACTTGATTGGTCGACGATTTTAAATTAAAACTGACCATAAAAGCCTCAAGTACTTTTTGGAGCGAAAGATATCATCCCCTGAGCAGCAAAAATGGGTAACAAAACTTCTTGGATTTGATTATGAAATAACTTACAAAAAAGGGAAAGAGAATATTCTTGCAGATGCGCTTTCACAGTTTACCCGAGCAAGCTAAAGTTTCGGTCGTTTCCCTTCCGACCAGCGACTTCCTTAAGGATATTAAGATGGAATGGCAGGAAGATTCAGAGACTAGTAAGATTATAAAAAATTTGGAGGAAGCACCAAGCTCCGTGGCTCATTACAATTGGGACTCAAAAAAATTACACTATAAGGGACGCATTGTGCTTATGATAAATTCTACTTGCATCTTCACGAGCAGATTTTGGACAAAGTTATTTTATATGCAGGGTACTAAATTGAAAAGGAGTACGGCATATCACTCACAAATCGACGGCCAGACAGAAGTTGTAAATAGGTGCTTGGAGACAGCCCAAAGCCACCCGCCAAATATAGTCATCCAAAGAGAACTCCAGACCCAGCTAAGTACCATTATTGATCGACGGATCGTGACTCGACGACGACGACCCACTACTAAAGTGCTAATACAGTGGGTGAACCTACCAACAGAAGATGTCACTTGGGAGAACTATGACGACTTGAAGATCAAATTCCCAAAATTCATGAATCATCAGTCTCGAGGACAAGGCTGATTTGAAAAGGGCGGGTCTGCTAGGACTCTAGCTAGGAGAGTCCTAATTGAGAGGGACATTCATGTAAATCCTACCTAAGCCGACCCCTATTAAAGAGGTGAAGAGGCCGGCAAGGGTTAGGAGGTTGTTTCTTAGAGAAGAATTAGGAGTTGTAAAGGAATATGAGTCTTGAGTAGAAGTCCTATTAGGAGTTGGTTAGAAGTAAGAGTCTTGAGTAGGAGTCCTATTAGGAGTTAGGGTTTAGAAACCCTATAAATAGCCATGTATTCCTCCTCTTTTGATAAGCAATAGATGAATCTTTTCTGTAACCTTTGAGCAGCAACTTGGAGGGAGGAACCCCTATAGAGTTCCAAGGAGGTCGATCCCCTAAAGAGATCAACCCCAAGTTTAGAATCTGCAAGGGTTCTAACAAAGATTAGGTTAGCAACTTGGAATATAGGAGCATTTTCACAAAAGAGGCTAGAATTGTTTGACACTATGACTATAAGAATAATAAGCATTATTTGCTTATAAGATTAAGTAGTTAAGAGAAAAATATAGATATATCGATAGTATTGGGTTTAAAATTTAGTATATTGGAAAAGTTTAACATAGAAATGACATAAATGGCACAGGAATGCTTGTATATAAGGAGATAGAATTATAGTTTTAAAATTATTCTTACGAGAAGAGGTTTTGCATGTTAGAAGTGCTCATGCCCTCAAGTTGGACTAGATGACCAAAAAAAAAAAGAATTTTGAAAAAAAATCTTAGAAGATATCATTTAAGGAATACTTTTTATCGGAGGAAATTTAAACCCATGTAGGGAAAACATATGTTAAATTTAAAGAGATGCATGAGGGCTTTGGTTATGTGGAGATGAATGAAGAGTGTGGTATGACTTTAGTTTTTGTCACTTCGTATGATTTCAGAATTATTAATGCTCAATTCAAGAAGAGAGATGAACATTTGATTACTGTAGTCACAACTATAGTTAGATTTTTTTTCCTCACTAGAGAGTTAGATAAAGTTATATGCAAGAGTTGTATAGCTATACTTGTTGAAAGCTTAAAGAATCAACATAGGTGGATGATATATGTATGATATTTGTTGTCGAAAATCGTAGAAGAAAAATATAGTAGAATACGATACTAGGACTAGGTGATGAAATTTTGAAGATAATAATGTAAGGATTTTTAAGAATAGAATGATAAATGAGATGGTTTAAAACTTAGATGAGAATAATATTAGTATTATTTGATCTACGATGACTAATAATGATGGTAAAAAAAATACTGAATTACTAAAGCTCGAGAAAGAAAGTGTAAGGATTTATGTAATATTTAATACAGTAAAGATGAAGGTTAAAGAATATTTATTAATTATAATGACATTAAAGAATATATATAGAATTATTTTTATAAATTATTTGATGAATATTCCACAAATGACCTAGCTTTAACGATTGTTTTTAGTGATAGATTTAGTAGTCAGAGATTTGTTTGTAAAATCAAAACCAGTGAGGTAAAAGAAGAAGCCTAATAGGTAAGAGTGTGAGACTTGATCACATCCATATTAAGGTTTGAAAAAGTTTAGGAGATCAAGGAATAGCTTGGTTAACTAGTTTATTTAATAAAATTTTAAGATTTAGATTGATGTCTAGTGAATGGAGAAAAAATATTTTAGTGTTAATTTACAAGAATAAGAATGACATACAAAATTACTCTAGACAATTAAAATCATCAGTCATATTATAAAATTTTAGAAAAAGTAATCAAAAGCAGGATAAATTTAAAATAAATATCTTCTAAAATCAATTTAATTTCATGCTTAGGATACTAACAATATAAATTATTTATTTATTAAGATAATTAATAGAAAAGTATATTGAGAAAAAAGGAAGATATGAATATGGTTTTTATTGATTTAGAAAATGCCTATGATATAGTTCCTAAAGATTTATCATAATGGATTTTAGAAAAGAATTGCATATTAACTAATTATATTGATGTTATAAAGGATATATATGATAATGTAGTCATTAGTATTAGAATTATGAGGAGTTTGTTTAGTGAGTTGGCTACATCAAGGGTCCATATTAAATCTTTACTTTTATATTGATAATGAATAAACTTATTAATCATTTATAAGATAGACCTCGTAGGTTGCGTTTTTTATGAGATTTTAAATGAAATTAGCTCTAAACTTGAGTTATAGATGTAATCCTTAGAAATTATAGGTTTTAGATTAAGTAGAATTAAAACTAAATATATGAGATATAATTTTAGTAATAATAAGAATAGGTAAGAAGATATAGTGCAATTGGATGACAAGAAGTTAATATAGTACAAGTTTTATGTATCTTGGATCAAGTATTCAATAAGATGAAGAGATTGATAAAGTTATTATTCACAGAGTATAAATAGGACGATTAAAATGACAAGGAACTTCAGGAGCCTTGTGTGCCCATTGCGTACAAAAATTTATAAGGTAGTTGTTAGAGCATCCATACAAAAATTTATAAGAAACAACATATACAAATAATTTGTATTGCTGAGATGAAAATGGTTTGGTGAATATTTGAAGTTAATAGGAAAGATATACAAATAAATATTATTATTGATGATTAAATAGATATTGGTTCAATAAAGAATAGAATGAGAAAGAAATTTAAATTGGTATATTCATGTGATCAGGAGATCTATAGATTTCAGTAATTAGAAGAGAAGAGACAAAATGATTATTATCAGTGGTATAAGGAAAAATTGAGAGCGGCATAAAAAGACCTTAATAGAAATTATAAATAAATATTTAAATATTCGTAATTTAACTAAAGATACATTTCTTTATAGATCGACAAAAGATCTATATGGTCGACCTCAAATAGTTGGAACTTGCTTTATTGTTGTTATTGTTATTATTATTATAATTGACTTTCCTACAATATTTGTCTAGTGGACCAATTTAACATGGATTCTCATTTTGGCCTTTTAAGTATGCTGAGCTGTATTTGATTCAAGCATTAACTTTTTTACACAAAAGTGGCTTATCAAGAGATGAAAGGAATGATTCACTTTGTCCTGGACAAAGAGGCTTTTTGGTATCTTTTTAGGAGGATGGAAAATAGGGACACAGAAGTACAAACTGAATAGGACACTAGGATTGAAGGAGAAAAGGAAAGAAATGTGTGTAAAGAGGACAATGGGACTGGTTATCCTAGTTGACTCTTCTTTCTCCTTTATGCTGATGTGATTATGTACCTAATCACCCATTTTCATGCTATTAGAGCTAAGTAAGTGATCCAGAAATTGTTGAAAGAGTTCTGTTGACACTCTTTTTGTTTTGTCAAACTCCTTTCACCTTTTCTTATTTAGTGTCGTTGATCTGACTCTTGATACTTAGTTTACTTGGTCAAGGAGCTTTGATATTGTCTCCTATCCCTCAAACACATGGAAAGGGTTACCGATTTCAATAGAACATTTCCCCCCATGCTCCCTCAGGGGTTTGTTACTTGTCTTGGTTTTCCATGGTTCCCGAAATAGAAGTTTGTACACTCTTAAGTAATGTGCCAGTTCTTATCTGTACTCGAATTTTGATATAAAGCTGGTACATCAACCACAAATGATGCATATGATATGCACCAGTATACGATGGTTTAATATATGCCCAAAAGGTGGTGGAATTGCTACAATGAATCTGGTGCAAAGGTCAAATGACTTTAGGTCCTTGACGTTGAACTTGACCAAAGCAATCTAAGACAATCTTTTGTGCTTGATTCATGGTAATGCCTTTTTTTTTTCTCCTGCATGTAGCAACTTGACACAAGCTTTTTGATTCTTAGTATGTAACTAAGTGGTGTCTTTGGTTGCAATTGGCCTTGTAGGGCATTCGTGCTGTCAATCTTGGTGACAGTGGTTTCATTGTTGTTAGAGATGGGTGCACTATCTTTAGGTCACCAGTGCAGCAACATGATTTCAACTTCACTTATCAACTTGAGAGTGGCAATGCAAGCGATCTACCTAGTGCTGCCCAGGTTAGTTCTGTTTTACTTTGACACCTCCATTTATGGTACTTTTTCATTAAGCTGCGACTAGAGCTTTATGTGGGTTAGGGATTGTATTGGGTGCTTCAGATATGGGGTTCAAATTTTGTAGGTACCCTTCATATGATTTCTATTTTTGAAATGGTTTTAGCTGATACTTTTATTTATTAAAGGAGGAAAAATGGGTTTGTGCTCATATACTTCAACCACTAGTTGTGCTACTCTCTTGTGAAATTCACATTGGAGTGCATGTATTTAGTATTGATCCATTTGATAGTGGTAAATTCAATGGTATCCATTTGATTTCATTCAACCAACTGATGGAGTTCAAGATTATTTTGTTGGGTGTCAAGGAGCAGGAATAGACGGGCTTTGAATACAGGAATTGGTTGGCTTTTAGTCCCCTTTTGGCTGTAGGTGTTTGGGAGGATGATAAAGTCCAAACCTGTCTTCTTCATCTTACTCTGTGTAAAATTAATTCTGCTAGCAACTTATCAGTACTATTTTTAGGCCTAGCCCTACAAGAAACAAGCTGAGATCTTACGGATTAGTCGTGCAGCTGGACCAGTATGAAGCACCTGTCAATTTTAAGCCTAGCTGGGATTGTTGTTTTGCAAATTTTGTGCCACTCTTGGCCTAGAATTGTTTGACATAATTCGTCAACAAGTTTCGATTCCAAACCCTAGTCTGTCTCTGAAAGAACATTCAGGCTTAAGTGCTTACAAGTGCAGCTCCTTGATCCTAGCTGTTCTTTTGTCTTTTGACATGGTACATCTTTGTCGATAGACATCTTGGATTATTGTTTAGGCTCATATATGCCGCTTACATTTTGTGTGCAGGTGTTCACTTTCCCAGTCGAATCAGGCGATGTGATCGTTGCAGGGACAGATGGACTCTTTGATAACTTGTACAACAGTGAGATCACCGCTGTCGTTGTTCACGGCATTAGAGCTGGTTTAGGACCTCAAGTGATGGCCCAGAAGATAGCTGCATTAGCTCGCCAACGAGCCCAGGATAAGAACAGGCAAACACCCTTCTCGACTTCTGCCCAAGAAGCCGGCTACCGCTACTATGGAGGCAAGCTCGATGACATCACCGTCGTCGTCTCCTACATCACTGCCTTCGGCAATTAGAACTCATTGCGCCTTTGTAAATAATCCGTTCAGCATCATGGCAAGGCATGTGATGGTCTCTTTCTTTTAGGTCTCAGTTACATGTTGATGAGAAGAAATGTGAGACTCATAGCAACCATCTCTACAAGCTAGCGTATGTTTTCTGCTTCTGAGTTATTACTCGTAAAGAACTTAAATGCTATCTTCTCAAATTGTATGGTCTCTGCTTGATGGTTGTTCAGTTCTGGTTATTCGGCAGGAGCGGCATCATGTTTAATTCTTGATCTTGTAAAGTAATCTGAAATCGCAGAAGGTATGTTTTGGTTCCTCCGTTGGGAGATGTTTGATGAAATTGAACTAGAAATATAGCCATTTCACCTTAGCATTTCTTTATCCTATATCGGTCACAACATTGCACTTGGTACTAAAAAAACTTCATGATTTGAGATGCGTTCAACTATATATCTACCAAACCAACTCAACTTTTATTACAGATTGTGAACTCGAAACATTTTCTACTTGGCTTGGCTTGGCTTATTTATGTAGCTCTCTTTGGACTTGTTACTGTCTGGCTTTTACATTGACATCTGGTAGATCCACAAATGTCACCTACAGCCAAAGCTTATTCCCACAACATTGAAGATAAGAACACATTCAAACTAGCATTCTAAGCATCCGCATCTCCCTCTCCGCCTCTCTTCTCGCCTCTTCATCAACCTTCCAAGCTGCTCTTTCTTCGTCGTCATCATCTTCTTCTTCGTGTTCCTCTTCACCCTTCGATTGATCCTTCATCCTCCCCTCGAGTTCCTCGGCACACGAGGTACACGCAAGTATCGTGGACTCAACTCGGGCAGACAAAAGGTCTTCAACGATAGCTGTCGGCACGTTGAATGCCATGGCCATGACCTCCCTGTCGAGGATCCGAAGCGCCGATCTCTTCCCCCCGAAGAACTGCGGGCGGTTCTTCCCCACCAGGTTATTGAATCCGACCAAGATGAAGCCCTCGTCGTTGTAGGACATTTGGGTCACCGGGTGAAGCCTCGGCACCACCACGACATCCCCTTCCTTGGCCTTAAACCTCGTCTCCTCCGCTGGCTCGCCGATGCAAACGGCTTCCACCATTCCCCGTCCTTGGATCACTATGGCGATCTCCGTCGCCTTGGGGTTCCAATAAGGCCCCATCATCGAACTCTTCAACCATTATAAGGTTGATATCAGTCAGTACACAACACATCATGTCTCATCTACCGATTGAACCTTTCAGATCCAACCAACCACAGAATTATATAGCATTAGAGCGAAGCATTGTGTGTTCAAATCATATTCCATCAATAAAAAAAAATTTAAATCATATTCGATCTGTCGATTTAAGCTTTTAGATGCAATGATAAAGAATTGGGATGATACCATGTGATCGTGTCTCATCTCATACTTACCCTGCTCAAGTTCACCATGAACGCCCCGAAGTTGGAGCCCTTGAGAGCTTTGAGGTCCTTGTGACTCAGGGCAGTGCTCCAACCATTGCAGTTCTCCACATCGGGTTTGGCCTCGAAGAAATTGAATGCCTTGGTCTTCTTCTTGTTTGTGAGTTTCTCCTCCTCGGCGGTGAGACTTCGGATCCCTCTGAGAGCTCCAAAGGATACTGTCTTCGAAGTATGCGGAAAAGGAATGATGGCCGGAGGCTTCTCAACCCATTTGATGGCCAGAATGGTTTCCTCGGAAACCTTAAGGTGAAACAACTCATCAAAGCCATGCACTGACACGAATCTCTTCTACTTACATAGATGGATTCATCACCATGACTTACCCCAAATGCCATCTGGAGTACTTTGTCCTCGAAACCTCCGACCAGATCACTGATGTTTGAGTAGGCTGCAGCTGGTAGTTCCTGCATGAAGCCATGAATGATCATGAATCTTCTTGTGTGTTGGCAGATTGGGTTAGAGGGATGATTACCACCTTTGTGTTGTCCGTGTCTACTGCATTAAATATGGCATGAATCCTTAGGTTGTCTCTCGTTGGGTCCGGATGGCTCTGCACGTAGAACATGCTGCCTTTCTCCAACCTGTAGATGTCACCACGCACCACATCGATGTGCTCGGTCTCATCGTTCTCGTCCTCTTCGACGTATGTGACCCTTCCGCTGCCTGCAGAAACCAAGATTTGATGTAGGCGTCCATCTTTTCTCGTGTTGAGCTGTTTCGAGATGTCATACCAGACTGCACGTAGAAGACCATGTCGGTGTGGAGGAGAACGGGGAGGAACATCGAGCTGGGCGCCATGGTGATGAACTGGAGGTGGTAGGCGCCACCGTAGCCATCACGCACGTCGACGGCCGTGATCTCCCCGGACGCTGTGGAGGCCACCGTCCTCCGGCTCTCTTTCCTCACTAGAAGCGGACCAACGCCGGGGAACTCCTCTCCCCCTCCGTCGACGGCCACAAAACACCATAGCAGCAACATCGGCAGCATCGCTCGTTTCAAAACAACAGCTTTGGGCTTCATCGTTTTCGCCTCTCTCTCTGATCTCTGATCTGCCTTCTCTCCCTCCTAGGTCGGTAACGGGGGAGGAAGGGTGTCTCATACATAGTAAGGAGAGCTCAGTGGGAGGGATGCGTGCATGGCGGCCACGTTGCATGGGCGACAAGGGACGTGACTCAAATAGGGCAGTGGAAAGTAGGCTGAAGCTGCAAGACGTGGGAGATCACCATCGTGATCAGCGGCCACAATCTCAGTCTTGGGATGGCTGCTAATCCAGTTTCATCATGTCAGAGATGATATGATTGTTTCTGTCGATTCTCTTATACATAAGTCGGAGGTGAGCCATTACAACTCCTTTTACTCGTTCCAAGAAAGCCACTCCATTACAACTCATCTAACTCATGTACATGGGGTTAATTATATATTACTATCCTTATTAGTTATGTTTAATATTTTAATATTTATATTTTTAAAAATTATATTAAAATTTTTATATTTATGAGAGTGAAATTTTTTTTTATTTTATCAATTTTATTAATAAAATTATAGTAAAATTTATCACTGAGCACTTTTGACTCTGTTAAGAAACGAGATTAAATATAATATAAGGATCTAATATAATTTTTAAAAATATAAAGATCAAAATATTAAGTATAATTAAATATAGAAGATAATATATATAATTAATTATATCAAAATATTAAGAGTAACTAATTATAAGATATAATATATAATTAATTTTAGTACATCGACAACTCAATAGTCCGGATTTCTTAAGGTATTAATTTTTTAAATAATTTAAAATTTTAAAGATATATTTTTTTTTTTTTATAAAGGGAACGAGAGAAATATAGAAATAAGGAATGTTATGTGGAAAAACTTGAGGACTCTTCCGTACGAATCACCCATTATAATTTCCTTTGATTGGTTTATATCTTGTATTTGGATTTAATTTTAAGTGCTGACATTTACTGCTACATGATATTAGATCCATGAGAAACGCGGCTGATACGAGATCCAATATCAAGATTTAATACCACGATTGATATTGTCTTGCTGACTTTACAAACTGCAACACCAAAGCAATCAGACTGCTAGGGAAGCTCACGGTGGAGAGATCAAGGTCAGGAACCACTCCATTCAATTCCAAAAATGTAGAACGGACCAGACACTGAACACTTGGATATCTGATACAGAGAACAACAAGACGAGAGTGACAATTGATTCAGGGCCTTGACAACCCTTCGACATTACAAAAATCTGTCATTCTTGCCCGCACACAGCAAATGCCTACGATGATCCCATGTAAAATGGAGTAGAAGATGAAGAATGGCAAAGAAATCCACTTAAGACATTACTGTAGGCATCGTGGAGTGACTACGATGATCAAATTACTAAAGAATAATTAGGAACGAGATGGACATGCGCATGTGAAGAATAGAATTAGCTCTTTGTCTGCCCCAATTCAAGGTCAGATTTGGCGAGCCCATTTACTTTCTCCTTCAGGAGCTTTACATCCTCCCCCTCCGATTTGCTGTCGGCAATTATATGCGTCGCCCGCTTTACCTGCTTCTCGTGCTCTACAGCCCAGCTGTAGACCACCATGCCTAGCACCGCAAGCAACATTCCTAGAATGTTCTTGAGAGTGAGAGCTGAATCAAAGAGTATCCATCCTAGTATCAGCACACAGACGGTCTTCATATGACCCAAGACTTGGAAGGATGTTGCAGAGAACCGGCCGATGCAGAGATATTGGCTCATGTTGCAGAAGACAGCCAGGGAACACGAGAGAAGTATGAAGAACTGCAAAAAGAGGTCAACCAGGCTAAATGAGAAATCAGTAGATGGCACATCTAAAATGGAATGTGTATCCAACAGAGGCAGTCTTCTTTCGTAAAGATAAACATTCTGATGCAGAGCTTGACTGTAACTACAATCGTTACAACTTACCAAATAGCAGTTTGTTGTGTTTCTGTCTAGGGTCTTGCACAATGTTCAAATAGCAGCCATCATCATATCACATGTGCAACTCGCAGGTGTGTATGACTCATATTAAGATGTCCAGGTAATATGTAACTAGTTAGAAAAAAATATATACTCAAATTTAGATAATAACCAAATGCAGAGCTTCTAGAGTGATAGCTGCACTCTTTAAAAGTTAATTGAATGATAAGTTACAAAAAAATAGTTAAGGTTTTACATAATTAAAACTACTAGGTTATTTGCATATGTGATGCACATGCCGATAATTTAATTTAATTTTAGTTTCAAATATGTTAAGTAAATAAATGCAAAACATGAAATGTTTTGAAAAAAACAAAAAACAAAAAGAATACAAAAATTTCCAACCAGAGAAGGCCATATGTGGTAATTTTCAATCTAAATTAGCTATTTGATTAGGTACCTTAGAAACGGAATAAGAGAAATCAACAAATGTTACATAACCTGCTCCTTCACCTTTTTTATCAGAATAAAAAAAATGTCCCTCTTCTGCAATAGGGCATGATAGTCTTAAACTTATAGATAGTTGGGGTCTGGTAACTTAAAATACTCAAATTAAACTTCTACTGCGTCTATCCCAAGAGTTCATTGTGGATCTGACATTTCTATACATCAATTGCAGTAGGTCCTCAGCCAGGGCCATGCGAATTATATAAATTAGATATCTTCATGGACAAAAATAATTTCCATTTGATTTATAGTAGAAGAATATAATTTTAGACAGAATAACAATGAGTCAACATAAATTGCATGTGACTACATTTTCTGTACCTATGGGGATTGTATATGAATCTGTATAATAATATGTGGCCGTATGCATGGCATATTGCAAAACATGTGCAAGTACTTGGTTATAGAGAGTTCCAACAAGTATCCAGTGATCTTTCATGTTAAGCTTATGATAGTTATGTGGCTGTAGTTTATGATCAACTGCATGAACGAGATTAGAAACATATAATTGGATTGTAGATGTTGTTACAAACAATGGAAAATGAGTTCAAGTTAGATTTAATCTGCGCAATCAGAAGTCCCATCCGACAATAGAAATATTGATATGGAACTTACAGTTGCCCCTGAAGTAAATCGGTATTCTAAGAGAGAGCGGTGGTTGAGGTAGTAGTCAGCAAATGGGCCAACAATAAGAAGTGAGGCTGCCTGTACTGGTGCAGTTTTGCTTAGGAGCTCAAAAGAACCAATATTATATTTTTTCTGGAAAGACCCAATTGTCTGTAATAAAAATAATACCATGAGATAACTAACCAACTAGAGCTACAAATAATCAGTCTAGAGAATGGCTAAATGCATTGCTGCAAACAAAAATAGAGACAAAAAAAATGAGATGAATCCTGCTGTATGACAAAATATAGAAATCATGCTGTATTTACACAGCTCCGACAAAGTTACCTGCATCATGATACTAATTTATTAGTTTGACAGAGTAACTGCATTTAAATCTCACATAAAGCAAACAGGCTTACAGTTTTCTGCATCTAAATTTTATGTCATGTTATCATATAACATGATCCAACATAAATCTGATCAAAAAGAGTCCATCTCAATGAGCATAAAAAATGAAATTTTCCTAAAGTTTATCATTAGAAGAAAAAAAAAAAGCATAAGGACTAATGGAGATTATTTTCCATGATCATGATTTTACAGACTATACTTCTTTGTGCTTCCCTTTATTCAATGAACCTCTAAACACACAGCTAGAAGAAAATATATGTGAGACCTCTTGATGGCCCATACATCTTTACCCTAAGTTGGAAGAACAAATAATATGCTAGAATAATTGAAAGATAATCTCCATCAAGCCAACACAATCAACCAATCAGTCATCTGGAAGAAAAGCGACAAAACTGCTATCAGCAAAGCTTATCGACTTTATTACCAGAGATGGAAGAATGAAAGATCTGTAAAAGAGGATCCAATTCAATATGTATCTTACGATGTAGGGAAAAAGGAGAGAGCATAGCCACAGTTTTTGCACAGTGGACCTGGATCACCAAAGCTAACAATACCAACATATTAACACTCAATGAATGGTTGGAAGAAGAACTAAATTTGGATGCGCAAGAGTGGGCATGAGAAAATAAATGTGATATAGTTAGGGAGAAAAGGAGACAGCATAGTGATTGTTTCTGCAGAGAATCTTAATCACTATGGCTAAAGATCAGAAACATATAATACTCAAATGAGAAGAATTCACCTTGAATTTAGTGTCTTTATTTGTCCTACAAATCTGTTTATCAATGGATTTGTCTACAGATTTAAAGAACAAGATATAGGTAAGGGTTTGGCTGCACGTACTTTGAGGCTATAATTATCCTATTGTTCATTCCTGAGTTCAGATTCTAACAATCCTGATTCACCATAATTTTTACTTTGGAGTTGTTTATCTTCTCATGGAAATGTGTGGTAAAGCAATCATCTTTATCTTGCTGCTAAAAGTTTCATGCCCTTCTTAAAACTACAAATTTTCAAGTACTAAAATAATTGTTTAATCTGAGTCAACTCTCTAAAATATACAGAACCTTTAAAATCAGCTGGTCAAAGAAAGCTATAAAATTCCAAGAGCTTAATCAAACAGTTTAAAGGGAGTTCCATTTGTCATTTATAAGATATCTACCACAACCATACATTTACAAATAGGGAGCGGAGCATGCAAATTATGAATTATGAACACATCTGCACTTTCATATTCAGTTTTATCAATTGGTACAAAAGATTGAATGACCGTGTGAACACTAAATAGTCCACATTAATTCAAGTGGTCACTCGCTAGGAAACTGTACAACACAAACAAATAATAATTGAACAACTTTAACGGACGATACTGATACTTCAAAAAGCAGTTTCGGTTGAAAAATATTCTCATATGGAAATTAGCGTAAACATAAACCACCGAAAGGCAGAGAACATTAGCTTATTAGAAGTTTCACCTAAAAATAGAAGAAATAAAAGAAGGGATTGAAATCAACATAATAATTTAACCACAAGAAATTTTATTTAAAAGTAAACAGCCATATGCCAACCTAGAAAAAAACGATGCATCCTAGTAGTGCTTCAAAGTGAAAGTGAAGGCATAAGCTAGAGATCCAAAGCATGGTTCACTGAGAAGAATAATAGGAAGATATACAAGCAAATGAATGAACAAACGAAGCACCATTCCGCTCAAAGTGTCCTAACAACTACTTTTATTGTTCTTTGGCATTGTTGCATGCTTATACAGAAAAACTAAGAGATAGAATATCCTTGCATGAAATTTTTAACTTCTAAGCATCTAGTTGTTGGTAACCTAGGAACATGCTGTCAAATATTAGTTAAGTAGAACATTAGAACGATGAATCTGACCTCATCTATAATCATCCAACCCTCGGTTTCAGTATGATACACCTTAGGTTCATAAGATTACTAGTCGTTAAGCTTTAAAAGCAGTTCAACATTGCAAAGGCATAGTAGCTCAGATAAATGTTGACAGTCAACATCTTGTAAGAAGCAAATTTGGCATGTAACTGGTTTCCAATGTGCATGTCTCAGAATAAAAAAGACCGAGGGGCAAAGAAAACATTTTGGACATGGAATTTAATCATGCTCAGTCAGAGTAGAGATGCTCACAATTTGCTGCAATGATGTGCAAAAAACAGCCACACAGGCACAAAGTAGACCCTTTGCATTGATGTCCACATCAGTGACTGTGCAAATACCAACTCCTAAGGCCACAACTGCAACGGCCAGAATCACTTGCCGTGAGTAGTGTTTGCTGTGCAACAAAAATTCCATAAAGCAAACCACGGGTATAATGCTCAGTTTGGAGATCTGCATATTGTAAAAAAGAGACCAATCGAGTCATATTTGAATCACACATTCAACCATGTCATCTTTCACTACACAAGGCACAAACTTACAAACCTGATAAAATCCAACAGAGTTCAACATGAGACTGAGATTCATCCCAGTAATTGACAGATTTGCGACTATGGAGAACCAAAAGAGCTCCCAAAAAGGAACATACTTGGATACAGAGAGACCGGTTGCATTTGAAACCCAACCAACAAGGGCAGTGACAATGAAATGAAACCCTGTCAGCGTTGTTGCTGCATAATATAAACTAACATCAATGAAATTGAATGAAATCAAAGAGTCCAAAAAAGAAAAAGACAAACTTGGGATGTTAAAAAAAAGTAACTTTTCGAATCCACCACGTAATTCCCCACAATTTAAGAGAAAAATAATTGACTGTGACAACGCTTATCACATTAAGCCCCGACCATGACTTTTTACATTAATCATAGCTTCAGGATCCTTTAATTTGTCTTTGAAGCCTAGATCTACAGCGCAGATTCAAGAAAGACAGACCCGAAAAGGTCTCCGATGAAAATTTCTTATGCGAGGTTTCAACTGAACGCCAATAGGCCATCACTGCTAACATCTGCCACAATATCAATATCGCCCGTGGATCCAAGGCGGGTTAGCACATTTAACTTCATATCTCTCTCTAACACGAAAATCTTTCCTTTTTCTCAGAAAAGACAATTAGACAGCAGCAATCCTTCGTTTCCAACAGAAAGATCAAATCGTTACGCCCTTAACTTCAATTCCCAACGCGAAGAACCAAGACAAGAATCAGATCGAGGGAGGAGAGTACCGAAGCCGAAGGCATAGCCGTTGGGCGACATGAGCTGCTTGTTGGCCATGATAATGCCGACGGAGCTGACGACGTTCATCGCCCATGCCCCCACGTCCGACACCACCGGCTTCTTCTCCAGATCCATGGCCGGCGCCTTCCCCCTCCTCCCCCTCGAGTCCCTAATCCCCGAAGACCAAGCGAGGGCGAGGGCGAGGGCTTCTGCTGGTAGCAACTCCCTCGATCTAATCTATATATAATACGAATCCGAGAAAGGACAGAAGAGAGGAAACGAGAAGGGAAGAGGAGGGGAGGGAATAAAAGGAGATAATAAAGGAATCAAATCACAGAAGCCGTTTAGTTTTTGGTGTTCGGGGACGGAGTCTGGTCTTTAAATTGGTGTCGTCGTCGCCGTCGTTGCTTCGGCAATCGAGACGATACCGAGTGGAGAGAGAGGGGGCGTTATAACACTAGCGAGGACATGGAGAGGGCGGCTTCCCCTACCCATCCTACAAATCGGGAACTTGTGCGGGTCCCACCGATGACGGTCACCGCTCTCCACGAACTCGATGCGGGCACGCCGTCGGGCTCTTCCTTCGGGGTAGACGTCGGACGCGGAAGTCTGGGCGTGTTTGCTATGGTACCAGGGGGCGTATTGTACCCGACGAGACGAACAGAGAAGCTACCACGGGACCCACTGACGGACTCAGTTTTGCATGCAAGGTACTCCGTCGGCTTCCCAGTGATGGCGGACTTGTGTGGTGGGGCCACCGCTTCACGCAATCACAACGTAGGTATTGTTGAAGCATAGTTTTCAGCGCGTATTATTTATTTTTTCCTATTAATTTTAATCAAATTTCAATCTGATATAATAGGTCATGTTCGATTTTTCGTTTGATTTTAATTTATTTTCATTAAAAGGTAATCCAATGACATCATCGAACTTGAACAATTCAAATCATGGCAAACTTGAACAACATTACATCACACCGGTTCATCTTAACCTAGAATAATAAATATATTTTAATTATATATGTGTATTATATGAAGTAAAAAAAAAAAAAATATTTACATGTGAAGATTCGAGAAGCCATTGGGATGGTTAAAAGAATCGGTATCATCTACTCGCTTTGATGTGCTGATGTCGACATGACATATCGTGTGGCGTCAGATGAGGTCGATACACAGATGCCACTCGGCCAAACATGTCGTCGGCCATGTGGGTGTGAGTGCATGATGAACTCCCACTATGAAGCTTTGTGGGTTAGATTATAACTTCAACCTACATAGTGGTGGTGGCTTGGTGAATTAAATGTTCCCGAGCTTCAATTCAACACACATGATAGTCAATTTGGATTACATTCTAAGGGACCATTTCGAACTGCTCACTGGCGAGTAAAAGCTTATTATCCATCTATATTCGTAATTCAATGTGAAGCTTTAGCAATCCGAGAAGGGCTCAAACATATTTCAGTTTGGACCTTTCAACATCCAATTGGAAACTGATTTATTAATCATCAAGCAGGTATTAGAAGGAAAAAAAATACTCACTAACATACATAACGTAAACTAATCGATATTTTTTTAATTATAAGAAAAGTAATAGGATGTTTCAAGAGTTCATTACATCCTAGTCTACCGAAAACAAATCGTAACACGTAAAAATTTTATCATTTTAAAATAATTTTACGTAATAAAAACCTAATAAAAAGATACAAAAATTAGGTAAAATACAATACCAAACAATTGTAAAAGCAAATATAAATGATAAACAATCTATTGACAAAAATATTACTGATATCCGTAACGAAGATATTTTATGTTTTTATAGAATATTAAAATCATAATAGATGATTTTTTTAAAAGAAAAAGGAAAAACCACACACACATTTGTTGCTATTCAGTAAGCGATGGAAACAACCCAACTAATCTTATTGTTTCTTGCAGGTCAAAACCCATGTCCGATGCAAACAAATCCCTTCTGTCCATGGTTTGAACATGATGGATGGAGTGAGGGTGTCACCGGCAAGAGGTCATATTTGAGCCACCGGCGCTTTGAGAGTGGTCCATGAAGAAGTGCCATGTAATTGGATTAGCAAGCATTCCATCATCAACATAGATAATATTGCTAAAGGAGATTGACTACCTAACTAGTTTACAACTCAATAAGGTTGGTATAGATAGTATAAATCAATAGGTCATGCGAGATGTTGATGATCAATAAATTTAATATGGTATCTAAGTGATTTTTGCTTTGTGTCAAATCATCATTAAAACAGAAAAGCAGCTAGATTGATCTTGTCCTTCCACAAACTCTCTCGTCAGGCGAATGAATGTTCAGAATATAAACTAAATATGTTATATCCTATCTATTCTTTTAAGCTTTTAAAGGACAGGATGAGATGAATAGACAACAAATAGCAATCAACTTCACACGCCAAATATTCGATTGACTGGATCCAATAACAAGTCTCATATCAGATCTGCTACTGCCTTTAATGAACTTTGCACTCCAAGCATATATACCTCACTTGAGTTGGAAGGCATCGAGCACCTCGTACCTAGTTCAGGGGACTGTTGTTGTATCCGAAAACAAGTCGTCACATGGCATGTCTGTGACAGAAAGGAGATGGTTGATTGCTCTCTGCAGTTGCTTTTGGTTGCTACCTGGAACATGACACTGTCTTTTTTTTTCTTTTTTTGTTTCCTTCCATCAAGAACCAAGTGATAGAAGATAAGATTTCCCTGAGGAAAATCCTCTATTCTATTGAGGAAAATCTTCCCTCCTAATCCCTATAAATTGGAGAGGGACGTGCTAATGCATTTAAGCTATAGCTTCTTCAATAAAACTTCTTTACTTTTTCAATAAAGCTTTTTATCTTCTATTCTTTCTATCATGGTATCAGAGCTACTTGCCTAGAGCAAGCTCTCTTCTCTCTTCTCGCTGCCGACTTATCACTGTTGCTTCTCCATCTCTGACGGCAAAAGAAAAAGCTTTCTACCATTGCTTTTCTATCATCAGCCCATCGGTGCAACAAATCTTTCCTCTTCGGCGAACGGCAATTGTCTTCTCCACTGCCACTCTGCCCCAACATCTGTTCCCTTCATCTGCGGCTCCACCTTTCAGTGCTGTGCTCACCAACATTGCCCCACCTTTCTTCCTCGCTGTAGCTACCTCCTACCTCTTTTGCTGCAGCTTCCTCCTCTACTACACCTATACTACAGCTTCCTCCTCTGCTGCAGCTTCCTCCTTTGTTGTAGTAGCATCACTGCAACATTACTGTAGATTTCTCCTCTGCCATCATCTTCGCCGTCGCAGCCACAACCTTCGCCGTCGCAGCCACAACCTTCGCCATCGCAGCCACAACCTTCGCCATCGCAGCCACAACCGTCGCCATCGCAATCGCAACTGCCGTCGTCGTAATCGCAACCGTCGCCGTCGCTATCATAGCCGCTGCCATCGCAGCCGCAACCATCATCGTCAAAACTATAGCAACAACAATAGCAGCAGTAATATGCTCTTGCCCTACTTGATAGAATGAGAGAATGAAAAATGAAATTATAAGGATAAAGCAAAAGGCACACTTCAAGTAGTATCATGTGAAGTCTATTTATACATAGTGAAAGAGGATATTTCTTTAACTGATAACAGAGAGATTTCCTCATGCAGTTGAGGAAATCTCATCTGCTATGCAGTTGAGAATATCTCTCTCTTATCAGAGAAAATCTCTCTGTTATCATGCCCCCGCAAGATCGAGCTCCTATCAAGGATACCGATCTTGGATCGATGAAACAAAAATAGTTTGCGTGCTAGAGGCTTCGTGAGTGAGTCTGCAAGTTGATCAGCCGTATGGACATGAGAGACACGAAGTTGATGTCTGACAACTTGATCTCGCACGAAGTGAAAGTCGATGGCGATGTGTTTCATGCGCGAGTGGAACACTGGATTGACACATAAGTAGGTAGCTCCAACATTGTCACAATATATTGTGGGAGTATGAGTAAAGCTGACTTTGAGTTCCTTGAGGAGATTTGTGATCCAGTTGAGTTCAGCAGCAGTGGTAGCAATAGCACGATATTCAGCTTCAGTTGTAGACCGGGCCATTGTCTTTTGCTTCTTAGAACTCCAGCTGATTGGATTAGACCCAAGAAAGATGACATATCCTGACGTGGAGGTTCTATCATCAAAGTTTCCCACCCAATCAGCATCAGCAAAGGCATGGAGATGAAGTTGAGTGGTTTTGCGGAGAAAGAGACCATGATCAAGGGTCCCTTTAAGATATCGCAAAATTCGTTTAACCGCAGACCAATGTATAGCAGAAGGTTGGTGCATGTATTGAGACAATTTATTGACTGCAAATGAGATATCTGGACGGGTGAGAGCCAAGTATTGTAAGGAGCCAAGTACTTGCCAACTATGTGATAAAGTCGGTCACTCTGCAAAGGTCTGTCGATCTCGACCCAGACTTCCTACTCAATCAAGGAGGAGGAATAGTTGCTGGGAGGCCTGCACCTAGAAGGTCCTCTCGGAAGCAGTGAGGATAATGTTGCCGGAGTCGAGGATAGCGGTGGCGGAGGCGTTGGAGGGAGAAGGCCAGGAGCTGGTCGATGGACCAGCACGCGGAAGCAGAGCAGATCTGGCAGATCTGGAGCAGAGGGTCAGTGACGAGGTGCTGGCAGCGATGAAAGGTGGGAAGATGATGATGCAGCAGCAGCTTCCATGGCCTGACGTGAAGCTGATGGGTGAGGTTAAAAGACTCAAAGAGGAGAACGCCGCTTTGATACCATGATAGAATAAGAGAATGAAGAATGAAATTATAAGGATAAAGCAAAAGGCATACTTCAAGTAGTATCATGTGAAGTCTATTTATACATAGTGAAAGAGGATATTTCTTTAACTGATAACAGAGAGATTTCCTCAAGCAGTTGAGGAAATCTCATCTGCTATGCAGTTGAGAATATCTCTCTATCTCTCTCTTATCAGAGAAAATCTCTCTGTTATCACTACTCATGTATCCTTGTCAGAGCACCATTTGCGGGGGCATGATAGAAGATAAGATTTCCCTGAGGAAAATCCTCCCTCCTAATCCCTATAAATTGGAGAGGGACGTGCTAATGCATTTAAGCTATAGCTTCTTCAATAAAACTTCTTTACTTTTTCAATAAAGCTTTTTATCTTCTATTTTTTCTATCACCAAGTCCCGATCACTATGCGGTGCGGTGCCCATACAAGTGCCACATCTCTCACAAGACATGATGCTTGCTGCATGGCCTTGTGGTCATCGTCTTCTCATGGCTATGAACACTTGCTGTCCCTTTCAGACTTTTACCGATGGGTTGTACACGTAGATTTGTGTGATGTAATTCTTTCACATACAAGTAAAGAAGACTGCGAAAATTATTTTTGAACAAAGATTTGTGTGATGTAATTCTTGCTCAACAGAAGGGACTTTTGCATCTGTGCAAGATCTGATGCTCCAAGGATCATTAACATAAATTATTTTTGGACCATGTATATATATATATATATATATATATACACATGGATCTGATACTTTAGTTTCAGGTCTGCAAGATAGCTTGCAGAGCAGCAGCAATGGCTACAAATGCTCTCTTGGGATACCTGGATCTTCATATTCTACTTTTCACTCAAATGTCAGGGAATCAAGTGAAAACAAGGGGAGAAGAAAAAGTTGAGAGTAGATATTGATGGATTTTTCAACTCAAGGATCCTCCGACTTGACATGTTCCAACTCATATGGATCCATCTTAAAATCTAACAAGACATTCTGATGTATTTATACAAGTAAACTAGCATGTCAGTGAGAGAACTAAGCCATGCAATTCGAAGTTGCATTTTTACACACGATTTATGATTTTTGTTCCTCCATAGAACCATCAAGCTGGAAATTGCTAATAATTATTGTGCAGTTCCAAGCGTCCATCCACACTTTAAGAGCCGTGCACAGGCTTGATTGACGCCTTTAAGATCCGCGCTGGTTAGACCCTTTGTGCATTCTATTGAGAAGCTCACGCTTCGCGTACGTCTCCTAAAACGTCTCATCGACTCATCATCGGATCGTCGATGATAACACATCGCACCTTCCGCTTACGTTTGATCTTACCATCCCAACGTTAGTTTGGTCTCTACGTGACGCCAAGACGATGCGCTCCCCCTGAAGGAAGCCATTGTAACGGGTCCTATAAAACGTCCGTTATGTTATATATCACCCTCGCTTGTACTCTTTTTTAAGTCTTAAGCCGCTGCCTTCCTCTGCTGCTCTTCCGAGTCATCTCTTCTCCCCCTACTCCACCAACACCCACTGCTTGTTCTTCTCTCTTTCCTTTCTTTCTGGTCTGTTCTCGGCCTTGATGTGGAGAACGAAGCATCACCAACCAAAATGATAATGGCGATTAGCTTATACAATTCACATGCAGCGATTAGCTTAATCCGAGTCTCGACTGTCAGGGTTGCTGACATATATGAATGAATTGTTGCTTAATTCACACACAAACCTCTGCTGTTGCTTGGCAGACTGTGCTAACCTAGCTCATGTCATGTTCCAATGAAGATGAGATATGATACACCAAAAATTGTTTCACTGCTCTAGGATGGAATCAAGAAAGAAGCTACATGGACATGCAGGTGATATAGGATCAAACAGGGACATGCTGATGAAGAATGATTCAGCTGAGACTTAGAGTCAGATACATTATCATCAAGCTAATAATTTAGATTTATCTAAAAATATTTTAAATATTTAAAGTTTGATAAATAAATATGATACATCACTACACCCTTTTCTCTCTAGCAAGACAACCACCTTTCTTGGCATCTTCTTCCCCAAACTCCCTATGGTTACTCTGATATTCTCACTCCTTCTTTTGCCACCCTGCTTCAGCTTTGCTTCCCGCGTCGCAACTTTAACCAAAATGTGTGTGTGCGTGCCGGGAGAGAGACACAGATAGATCACTCCGTTTGCCACCTTCCTCCTCTTTCCTCGTTTCTCATGCGTGCAAGGCATCCACCGGACTCTTCCTCCTCGTGCACTTCTCTATCTCTTGAAGCAGTAACCTCCTCGTCTTCCACACTGCTCTTATCCGCATTGCTCTGCTTCTTTCCCTTATCCAATCTGATCTTTTCTGATTTATACTTGTGGAAGAACACCCAGCTCTTCCGTTGTCTCTTCTTTCTCGGTGCTTTTGTTCGATTCAATCAGTCTCACAAGTTCTTCCCCTTCCCTTTCCACCATAGCTTTGATTTTTTTTATTACGTTTACCTCGAAATCTAACAAACTCCAAAGTTTTCGATCTGGTTTGTGTTGATTTATTACCAAAGTTTGGATTTTCCGTCCATTTTGAGTGGTTTCGGTCGATAAAAATCGCAACTTTAGCTTTAGTTTGCATTTGATTCTTAGATGGGCGCTCACCAGAGCAGGAGGCCTGACGCGCCGCCGGTCCTCTTGGTCGACGGTGGCGGCAGCTCCAGACCCGCGGCCGGGGAGGCGAGCCATGCGAACATCCGGTACGTGGCCGAGCTGAGCTCCTACGCGGCCGCCTGCCGCCTCGACCCTGAGCTCCAGACCTTCGATACCACGCTCCAGCAGCGCACCAGCCGCGCCATCTCCACCCTCGCTCTCGGCGTCGAGGTCCGCTCCCTCTCCCTCGACTCCCTCCGGGAGATCACCAGCTGTCTTCTGGAGATGAACCAGGAGGTGGTGAAGGTCATCCTGGCCTGCAAGCGAGACATCTGGAAGAGCCCCGAGCTCTTCGACCTCGTCGAGGACTACTTCGAGAACAGCCTCCAGACCCTCGACTTCTGTACCGCCCTCGAGAGGTGCCTCAAGAGAGCTCGTGACAGCCAACTCATCATCCACGTTGCGCTGCAGCGCTTCGCGGAGGGGGAAGACGAAACCGAAGCCGAGGACTGCAACAAGAAGTATTCCAGGACCTTGGACGAGTTGAGGCTTTTCAAGACGGCCGGCGACCCCTTCACGGAAGAGTTCTTTCAGGTCTTCCAGTCCGTCTACAGGCAGCAGCTGCTCATGCTCGAGAAGCTGCAGCTGAGAAAGAACAAGCTCGACAAGAAGCTGAAGTCCATCAAGGCATGGAGGAAGGTCTCGAGCATAATCTTTGCGGCCACCCTGGCCGCCGTCCTGATCTGCTCAGTGGTCGCAGCTGCTGTTTCTGCGCCGCCAGTCGCTGCTGCTTTGGCCGCTGCTGCGTCGATCCCGATCGGGTCGATGGCGAAGTGGATCGACTCACTGTTGAAGGACTACGGAAATGCTGTGCAGGGGCAAAAGGAGGTGGTTGGCTCCATGCAAGTAGGCACCTTCATCGTCATTAAGGACTTGGATAGCATTCGGGTGTCGATCGACAAGTTGGAAATCGAGATCGTTTCGCTATTGGATAATGCTGATTTCGCCATCAAGGATGTGGAGGCAGTGAAGATTGGGATCGAGGAGATCAAGAAGAAGTTGGAGGTGTTCACGAAGAGCGTGGAGGATTTGGGGGAGCAGACTGATAAGTGCAGCAGGGACATCAGGCGAGCTCGGACTGTTGTACTGCAGAGGATCATTAGGACTCCTAAATGAATGAATGAATAATGAATAATGAATACTTAAGCTGAAATTATTGCTCTCGTTCATACTTAATTCGATTCTATGTTTTCGATAGTTGCTTTGTAGCAGTTCTGCATCCACTCCACCCCAATAACATCGAGAAGTTGGAAGCCAATCTTGTGCATGGTTTCATGTCCACCATTTGTTGCTTCTTTCCTCCTCAGCTGTGAGACATTTTATATTAATAAAAATAAAAAAGTGGTGTAGCTCTTTCGTTGCAGAAGAAAGGTTGGACCATATTGGGGATAACACTGGAAATGTGCAGCAGTATTATGACCTCTTTGTACTCATCATCAAAGCCTTTTCTTTCATCAGTATGTTTTCGGATAAAAAACAGACTTGATAAAACTTTATCCCCAGTAAGAGCTGGTAACTATTTCCTAAGCATCGTGAGGTTAGGTTAGGTAATTGAGAAACTTGCATAAAAGACATAAAAAGGATAATTAAAGATGTAGGACGTTACTTAGATATGAAAAGTCGTCCAAATGAGTATTACGAGTAGTATTATCATTTGTTTTGTTTTGTCGATCTTACGAGGTATTTAGCTATTGTATTAGGTTGACGAGGCATTCAAATAGTCCTTATATTTATGAGGATTATCCAAAATTTGATCCTCCATCTAATATATATTTTATTTTGATCGACACTTTAATTCAGTTTTGATACATATAGTTAAGAGGATATTATCTTTTAAAAAATAAAGTTCAAATTAGCTACTAGTAGCCATTGTTATCACTAAATTTGGTGGATGAATGTTAATAAAAATATTTATTTAGAGGAGATTTTACTAATTGGAAGAATAAATATGTTATAAATTTTGTTTCTAGAGATTCACACAAACATCTCCACATGCATGCATCAATTAATAATATTACAAGGACACTCTTAGACCCAATTTTCTAATTAGGATATTTTAGGAGTTTCCTAATTAAATTTTTGGTTCAGACTGAACCATAAACTATTTTAATAATTTCAAATATGGAAATCGGATCTCAATTATTAATTATCTTTATCTGAAAATGAAAGATGGAGATTTTATTCATTAAATAAAGTAAGATATTAAAGATTAAGAATCCTAAGAAAGGTAAGACATCTATCATATAATTATCTCATGACCTCTCTCCTCTCAAGCCATCAAACAGAACAAGACTAAAAGCGAGAAAAAAAAGAAAGATGTTGATGGTAGAAAAAAAGGATAGAAGAACACAGAGGACATAACCTTGTCTTCTCTCATTGACTTTTTTTAGATATTTTTGTTTGTTAGCATCTTATTCATGCAAATTACTGTAAAGAGATTAACATGTTTAGATTGATTTACTGCATGACTTATTAGTTAAATTGAACTCTATGAATTCTCAGTAGGAACTCTGAACTCTGTGACCTAAGTCCACTCAAATTTCTCTTTTTATCTCTCTATATCAGCAGGAGAAGATCATAGGAAACGTTATTAAAATTGGACTCCTCACCAGAGATTTATGATCTGACTATAATATTACACTGTTCATTAATATTTTATTTTATTTTATTTAATGATTTGATATTTATTGATGAATTATCACTTAAATTCCATATATATATATATATATATACATACATATATATACATATATGTATATATATACATATATATACATATAATGTATATATATACATATATGTATATGTATATATATATATATATACATATACATATGTATATATATATATATATATACATATACTATATATATATGTGTATGTATATATATATATATACATATACATATGTATATATATATAAATATATATATGTATATATATATATGTATATATATGTATATATATTGTCCCTTCGCTACTTTCTTGTAGTCCTTCGATAATGTCATCCTACTTTCTTATAGACCCAATCGAAATCAAAGTAATAATGGCTAAAGTGACATCAACTGGTAGTGCAGCCATAACAGTAGTAGCCACTGAGCAGATTAGCATGCCAGTTTGGGGGTTACGAAGATTATGCTTGGGGTTTTTCTCTATGCCTTGATGGTCCTTAGCTTCTTGTCGAGCTTGTTCTTTTGTTGTAGTATCATAAGCATGAGTAATTGGTGCTAATGGACGGACTAAAAGAGTTGAGTGAACTCTTCTGTGAATGGATTGTCGGTTGCCTTGAAGAGCCTGAACTCATCCATACTTCTTGGTGTCGACCTTCCGATCAGTTTTGGCTTTGGCTTCGCCTTTCTCAATGGTGATGCACAATAGGGCAATGTGGATGAGGAGTTAAGACTCTTAAGGGCCTTAAGAGATGACTCCCTCATCCATGTTGCCCTATAGTGCATCACCAAATAGGAAGAAGAAACCAAAGCTGAGAAGGGCGGCAACAAGAAGTATTTTAAGACATTAGATGAGTCAAGGCTCTTCAAGGCAGTTGACAATCCTTTGATGGAAGAGATCTCTCAAGCTTCCAACAGTAGTTAAGAAGTCCATCAAGCTTGACAAAAAGCTGAAAAAGAATAAGCTTGACAAAAAGCTGAAGTCCGTCAAGGCATGGAGGAAAATCTTGAGCATAATCTTCATAGCCACCCTCATCGGCATTCTGATTTGCTTGGTGACTACAATCGATATGGCAACTTTGCTAGTTGTCACTGCATTGGCTATCGCAGAATCTAACCCAATTTGATCAAATGGAGAATTGGATCGACTCATCATCGTAGGACAGCCAGAATGCTGTGAAGGGGTAGAGGGAGGTGATTCATTATATCAATCGTGAAAAATTCGTACAATTTTTAGATAATTATATCAATCGTGAAAAATTCGTACAATAAAATCGGATCGGAAAGACATATAAGCTTAAAGATGTTCATAGAAAGTGACGAAGATATAAAGTAGTTACAAAGTAAGTAAATAGCCAAGAAGAGAAGGCACACTAATTTTATAGTGGTTCGACCATCGTGACCTACGTCCACTCCCGATTCCTCCTCCATTGAGGCCACTAGCGTCCACTAATGGTCTTCCTTCAATAGGTGA
This sequence comes from Musa acuminata AAA Group, assembly GCF_036884655.1. Taxonomy (NCBI): domain Eukaryota; kingdom Viridiplantae; phylum Streptophyta; class Magnoliopsida; order Zingiberales; family Musaceae; genus Musa; species Musa acuminata. Next base: position 18,444,761 of record NC_088348.1, read on the forward strand.
AGACCAGCTATTCTCTTACAACTCTTTTTTCCTTTTCACATGTTTAGGAGACAACCTTTATAAGCCTCACACCTCTCTTAGAATGATTACAAAGCTAAAAAAGAAAGAGGAAGATACTTTTTCAACACTTTTATAACAAAAATCTTAAGACTTTTTTTCACACTTTCGTGCTCTTTCATGTAAGAAAGAGTGGGATATTTATAGGCCTCAATGGCTTCAAAAATGGAGCCAAAAGTATCT